>NC_142068.1:104867500-105021250 GCF_059756535.1 Pantherophis guttatus | reverse complement strand
GAGCTCCGGAGACTTTGGGGCAGCTGAGGGGGAGGAAAACGCCATGGAAGGAAAGGGGGGGGCTGTGGGGGGGGACAAATGAATAAATTCCCAGAAGCTTCTCCTTGGTTTGAGTCGGTCAGGCGGAGACTTTCCCAGTTCAACCAATTCAGCCCAGCCAGCCAGTCCAGCTCAACCACCAAGGCAGAATCCCCGGGAGCGCCCATCACCCCCGGCCAGAGCGGGCTCCGTGGCCCAGGAGAAGCGGGAGGGAGGCGGAGGGACGGCCAGGCTGAGGAGGCAGGAGGAGCCCCTGGGACGGCGGAGCTGAAGGGCTGCTCGGCGCCTCCCCACCTTCCTTCGCGCCCTTCAGCTCGGCCGGCGGAGGCCCCGGACGGCGCCTGGGAGTCCAAAGAGCGAAGGGGGGGGGCTGGAGCGCTCGGGGGCTGCGGAGGGAGCCTCGGTGGGGCTGAAGGCTTTTGGCCAATGGGGAGGAAGAGCGCCCCCTGTAGGAAGGGCGAGGCAGCGATCTGGCTAGACTAATATGTGTGTGTGTGTGTGTCCTAATAGGGGCTCACCTGGGAACTGGGGGGCAGAGCGAAGGGGAAGGAGGAGCTGGGATTCTGAGGAGGGGGGGCTGCTTTTCTTGGGGGGAAACAGGCTTCCCTGCTGGCTGGCTGGCTTTTCCTCAGAGATCGCTGGGGTCGCCCATCCAGAGGAGACCCTCCGCATCCCTGCTTAGCACCAGAGACCATCCAGGCAGCTGCGCCTCCCTGCTCCCCTCTCGCCTTGCCCCGTTGCCCGAGTGGGGGAGGCTGGATTCTAGAATCTCCTTTGCGTGGAGAAGAAATCACAATCTGTCTCTTAGAAGTTTAGAGCTCTTTCTGAGCTCACCTGCTTCTCTTTCGCTTCCACTTGAAGCTGGGCTGGGAGGGGGAGAAGAGAGAACCCTGAGAGCCTGGACAGAAGCATCTGCTCCTCTCCATCGTCTCCCAGGCATTTGGGAGGGGGCCTCAACCAGGGTCTCCATGCAGCCAGGCTGGGCTCCCCCAATTGAGGTCCCCTGCAAACAGGCAGGAGGTCCTGAGTCCAGACTGGGATGGAAGCCCCGAAGTTGCCTTTGACCTGGGAGCCTCTGGATGGAGCTTGGCGCTGGGTCCTCTGGAAATTGGCCGCCCTCTTCGGGTCTCTCGGTTGTCCTCAGTAAGAAAGTTTTGGGGGAGGCTGGGTATCATCCTCCTTCGAGTGTATGTTTCTTAGGCTTCGCATTTGCATTTTGGTTTAATTTGCTTGAATTAATAATAAAGCTTAAAATCTCTTTATTCACTGGAGAATATGATAGGAGAGGAGAAATGGAGGAGGAGGAAGAAAGGAGAATGGAAAGAAAAGGAATGGGATGGGATGAAGAGAACAGAATAGAAGGATAGGTTAGGATAATGAAGGGAAACAATAATAAGGATATAATAAATAATGCTAGGATATGATATACTGGTATACTAGATTCTGTAACTATTAGGTTCTTGTAATACACATATGCCTTTGTATTTGTATCACACATATTATGCCTTTATATTTGTATCTCCTGTAACAAACATATTCTGTTATTAGGCCTCTGTAATGTATCTGGTATTTGTCAAACATATGTCCCTGCCATTTGACCTGAACCCATCTCAATCTTCTCCCTGTTTTTTTTTCTTGTGCCATCTAAGAGCATGGTACTATCTCAGTCCTAATTTATGTTGATCTGGATAGACTCCTACTTTCCAGGGCCAGGGGGCCTAAGTGGCCAATTGAGTAAACAAAGAAATGCTCAAGATGACTAATTGGGAAGTCTCTATTCCCCCTTGCAGGGCAACAAGGAATGCAGGGGCCTGGATTGGGAGGCCAGAGTTGGGTACTAAACTGACGTCTCTGAGGGTATAAAAGGACGCCATACCTTCCCCAAGGTGTGGCCATCTCCTCGCATGCATTGTATCTGTATGTTCTGGATATAGTTCCACCCAGTATTTTGTTTTTGGCCATAAATAAAATCTGTTTTTTTTGCAAGCCTCGTCTTGAGTCTCTCTCTTTGGCATTCTGGTGACTCAAGTGTATTTTGGGACCTTACAATTACTTTTGCCGTTTGTTTAGAATAGATAGTTTCAATGGCCTGTACAAATTTCCTCCCGAAGAGAGCCTTTGAGCACAGGATAATGGGGCATTCTGATGCCCATAGAGGAAAAAAATGCACATCACCGTACAGATTGGGGAAGAGCCGTGTAGTGTGGAGATAGATGGTGGATCTCCACAGTCTCCTGGGCAGCTATAAAGAAGGCAGCCCCATGATCAAGGAAAGAGCATCCCAGTCCTGGGAAGAGGATTTTCCCCTGTGAAATTCAAGCCGTTCAGGGGCCACGAACAATCCTGGAGAAGGACCTGCCCAGCCTGCTTGGGGCAGAAAGGTTTAAAGACATTGGCACAGAAGGAACCACACACACCCTACAAGGAGAGGACTTTCGTGGGGGGGGCTGGTGTCCTTGTCCCCACTGTCCCCGGGTGCAAAGGGAGGGGGACACGCAAGGGGCGGCCGCCACGGCTCTGTCTTTGGGCAAGGCAAGAGGGGGGTGAGGAGGCGCTTTGCTGTCCATCCATCCGTCTGTCTACTAGGGTGAGTAGGTTGAGGCCCAGCAGCCCCCCAGCCCCTCCGCTGCCTTTGAAGCCTTTGCGCCGCGCTCCCCGACCCCCTCCCCGCCCTTTGGAGAGGAGCCTTCGCCTGCCGTCGCCCCTCCAGCCTCCCACCCGCGGAGGACGCACCACGCTGAGCCGCCAATCAACCGACCCCCCCCCAATTTTCTCCCCCCCCCAGGCTTCCCTTTAACGGCCTCCTCCCCCCCCACCTCCTCCGCTCAGCGCCTCCGTCTCTGAGCAACGGGGGAGGTTCCGCACCTGGAGGGCCCCCCTCTCCTCTCCCCTCGCCTGGCCCAGGTGTTGCCGCCTGGAGGTTGGGGGGCGGAGACGGCTGAGCTTCCCCAGCACAGAGGCTGCGGGCCTTGGGGGGCTCCGGGAGGGGCTCAGCGCAGCCCTTGACGGAGGCAGGAAGGGGCTTCTCAGTCCTGGGGGGGGGGGAACCTCCGGGGCTTCTGGGCAGCCGCTGCCAGGCGGGAGGAGCGCCGGGTCGGAGGAAGAGCGGGGAAGCGACTGGGGGGGGGGCGGGAGGGACGAGGGGAGCCCCTTATCTGGGTGCAGCTCAAAGGGGCGATTCCTCCTTCCCGGAGCCTCCGACTTCGCCCCTCCGGCCTCTGCGGGGAGCCGGCCGCCCCCCTCCCCCCCTGCCCCCCTCCCCGCCCGACGGCCGCCACCTCGGAGGGGGCGAAACCTTCCAGGGAGCCCCGTGGGGGCCGATCCGCTCCCCCCAAGCGCGGCTTCCCCGCCGCCGCCCCCTCCGCCCGGCCGCCTGCCTCGCAGCGTCTGTGGGGAGAGGGAGAGAGGCCCCCCTGCAGCCCCCGGGGTCCCTCAGAGCCCCACAGGCCGCCCGCCCGCCCTCCCCCCCCGCTTCTCCCGCTCCCAGATCCGGGGGGCCCGCCAGCCACCCCCGCAGCCCGGTTGGGAAGAAGCCCGTCCAGGCGTTCGCTCGCCCGCTGCGCTCCGACCGGCTCCCTGGCGAGGCTCCCGGCCAGCCCCGAAGAGGCTCCTGTGGGGAGGAGGCGGGGGAGGGGAAGAGGGGGAGGGGAGGGCCTCAGGCAGACCCCTTGCTGGGGGTGGCCCTGCCCGACCTGGGCGCGAGGGAGCGGGACAGGACGCTTGAGTGACAGCTGTCTGTTGGGGGAGGGGGAGGGGAGAAGGGAGGCGCAGGGGCAGGAGGAGCCTTGGGTGCTGGGGGGGGGGGAGAAGGGGGGCCAGGAGCGCCCGGGGAGGGTGCAGAGAAGCAAAGGCAGCCGAGGGATTTTTCTCCCCTCACTAAAGTTTTCAAAGCAGCTTTCGAATAGAATCCAAATGGGCGCCTTTGAGACAATCACTGGGAGATTGGGAGTTCTAGCTCTGCCTTAGGCAGGAAAGCCAGTTGGGGGAGTTTGGGCCAAGGTCCAGGAGGCTCTGAGTTCTAATCTTCCCACAGGCATGAAATCTTCCTGGGGGACTTTGGGCCAATCCCCAGGAGACTCTTGAGTTCCAGTCCCGCCTTAGTGCTTTTTGATTGCGGGTGTGAAAGTTGGAAATATTTTCTCAGGTTAATGTGGGAGACCGAATTGGGGATTCCTAGAGTGTGAGATGGCCGAGTGTCCAATATTGTGTGGTTTGATGGAGGAAAGTGAAATTGTGGGGAAAACACCACTTCCATGTTGGGCAAAGCCGTAAGTCTCTCTGCCTTCTGCTTGTGGGAGAACCTGAGAGATTTGTGTGGTCACTGTGAATCTTAGACTGATTTTGGTCTGATCCATCAGAGCTTTTCTTAGCTCCTTAAAATGGAATTTTCAGAGGGATTCCATTCACATTTAGGAGCCATTCTGAAAGCTAAACTTTGATTCCCAATTGATCAGCAATCTGTGTGGTTGGAGAGCAGAACAGCTTCCATGGGTGCCTCTCCCTAGAAATCAGGAAGTCCCCTCCCCATTCACCCCCTTCTTGGACCTGGATGAATATTATGCAGCATTGAAGGTTTGTGACCTGGTCAGTGATGCGGCTGCCTTTAGATAGGATCCCCTCAACCTCCTCCTGGGGAGAGTCTCCAGGTCCCCTTTCTCTGGGCGTCTTCTCCAGCCCTTCACAGACAAGAAATGCTTTACGTACAAATTGTAAAGTGGAAAATTAAACAGCCTGAAAACTGCTATTTTATTTCTCCGGTTGATGAAAGAAAAAATATACAGTAGAAATTTCTTCACACGCTTTAGTTTTTATTTTTACTTTGTTTTTTTATTTTGGTGTAAAGTACCAAACAACAAATAAAAACAACCCCAAACTGAAATCCCAGACAGTTGTTCTGCTGAATTCTTTCTGCAAAGGAGGTTTTTATGAGGAAATCAAGAAAGAATTAAATAAGAGAGATGAAGATTTCCCTCTTCAGCTGAGAGCCAGTCAAACATAGCATTTCACATCATTCTGTCATTTTCACGGAGAGGATCAGGCAACCAGGCTGGTTCCCACAGTTTCCTCCTGGCCTCTTTTCCTGCTCACTCTCTCTCACACACACTTTTAGCTGTAGGAAGAAGTGTCTGAATTATTTTTTATAAAGTGTCACGTTCAGTAGCTGTTGCTGAACACCAAATTTCTCTGAATGACTTCTACACAGTTCTCTTTAGCAAAATTTATTGAGCTAAGAAGATACAAGAATTACAGTTATTTCTCATTTGGAAACATGTAGATATTATTATTATTTGACTCCTGAATACTATTTAAGAAGAAATAATTAATGTGTACTTTCAAATGAAAGAAACTTTACAATCTCTTTAAATATTAGGGTGTTACGTCTCATGTTTTTACATTTGTTCTAGCAGTAAGATGCTCCTTTGTGTTGAGGTCTGGCTTCAGTAGGATAATGTAGCACTTGGGGATGAAGATGCAGCCCAGCAGACCAGCACTGGAGGCCAGGATGGAGAAGACCTGCACAGCCACCATGGATTTCCCTTTGGTGCTCAGGTAGGTGGGCACAAAAGTCACCCAGACACTGCAGAAGACCAGCATGCTGAAGGTGATCAGCTTGGCTTCGTTGAAGGCCCCAGGCAGATTCCTGGCCAGGAAAGCCACCGTGAAGCAGATGGCAGCCAGGAAGCCCATGTAGCTGAGGGTGACGTAGAACATGACAACGGCCCCTTCGTTGCATTGCAGGATGATCTCTCCAGGCTGGGAGTGGAGGTCAGAGTCAGGGAAGGGGGGAGAAACTCCCATCCAGGTGGAGCAGATGATAATTTGGACAGCAGAAGAAGAAAGGATGATGGAGTTGGCCAAGCTCTTCCCCAACCATCTCTTCACCCGGTTACCTGGTTTTGTGGCCAGGAAAGCCAGAACCACCGTGATGGTTTTGGCCAAGAGAGAAGAAACGGCAACTGAGAAGATGATGCTGAAAACCGTTTGTCGGAGAAGGCAGGTGGCTTTCCTTGGTTGACCAATGAAGAGAGAAGGAGACAAGAAGCAAAGCAGGAGGGAGACCAGGAGGATGTAGGAGAGGTCCCGGTTGTTGGCTTTGACAATGGGAGTTTCTCGGTATTTAAGGAAGATGATTAAAACAAGGCCTGTGGTTAGAAAGAAGAGAAGTGCAAAAGAGACCAGGATGATGCCCAGATGTTCTTCATAAGACAGGAAGGTTATAACTTTGGGGATACATTGGACTCTGTCCTCATTTGGATATTTATCATCTGAACACTTGGTGCATTTTTCTGTATCTGAGAAAAGGAAAAAGCAATATTTCCTCAATATTCTGTCCTTTACATTTCAAGAAATCCTTTTTTTTTTGGACTGATTCCAGCCATATTTTCCAAGATGTGTTCTTTAACTATTCCACAGAAAATAATGATAATATAATTTTCTAATACATTTATAGCTAACTATATGAAATTGGAGGATTTCTAGTGCATTTTGCATAAACACAAAAAAGAGTTGAACTTCAAGGCATGTTTTAATTTGCACTTTCATCAAAATGCTCTGGATTAATCCATTTCCACCAGGCCTTCCTTTCCCCTGGTGTCACCCACCTTCCTGAGTGGAGAAGGTCCCCTCCGGACAAGGAACGCAGTCATAGCAGCAAACTGGCTCTCCTTCTCGCGCCCTCTTGACAAATCCAGGATGACAACTTTCCACACATTTGGACTGAGGCAGAGACTGAGCAGAAAAACAAGGAATGCCAAAGAAAATGTGTTAGGACTCTCCATCCATGGAAAATGGGGAGAGAAATGGACATTAGCCAAGTAGCCTCTATGCTTCACTGAGGTAAATAGGAAATCTCTGACTCCTTCCAAACAGGTGTAGGAGATGTGACCCTGGCAGGTTCTTCCCTTAGTTCCTCCCTTTTGCTTCTGGCACAACACGTTGGAATAATAAAGGACTTTTCTACTTAATAAATTCTGGAAGGATGGAATTGAGAAAAGATTTAAGCATTGTGACAAACGTAAAGGTTCCCCCTCATGACTGTATTAAAATGCATTCCTCCACTCTTCATCAATCTATCCATGGTGATGATGATCATATTAAATTTTTAAATACAGTCATTGTCAAAGATTTATTAAATTATTTTATTTAATAAAGATTTATTTAAGTAGAGTAAAACGTTATTAAAAAGGAAACTTCTGACCAGTAGGGTCTGGAAAGGTTTCTTCTGGACTACAGAAAGCCTTGCAAAGCTGGTCCCCTTTGACACCAGTTCAAAACAGTCTCCCCGTTAAGAGACAAAGCAAAAATTCCTCATAAATTATAGCGGATGATGTTACCTAGTTGGGTAATGAAATGCCTGGAAGAAAACAAGCAAGCTCAGAGAATATCAAGGAGTCCTCATGTCAGTCCTGAGCTACCAATATTCTCCTTTCTTAAGACTGAAGGTTTCTGCACAGTTTCTAGAACTGTAGTGAGATTGAGGGGAGATCATGAGAAGGTTCCCTGAAAAAGATTAAGTTGCAAATCTTTGGCTGCAACAGAGGGGACATGACTGTGAGTCCTGGGTCAGAAGGGGATATTTCTGAGGCCCATCCAGTTATCCAAGAAAAAGTCCTTTGTGTTGAAGAAGTTCAATTAGGAGACTCCAACTGGCATGGAAAGACTGACCCAAATTTAATAGTAGTTGAATTTGGAGACTCCTTTTCAAGCAGAGGGACTGAAGATAGCTAACACTCAAGATCAACAAGGCCATTCATTTTCAGATGAAGAGCCCTCTTAATTAGCAAAGGCCAAATCTAAGTAGAATTTCCTGTCACAATATGTCTCCTTACTTCTGATATCGGGAAGACCTTTTCTTTGAACTACAGTTGTGTTTCAGGTTTCTGGGACAAGGGATTCTCTCACTGGTCACTGTCATTTTACGTGAACTGAAAGCCTTAGACCTCCTTCCTAGGGGCAGAAGGCCAATTGCTCCCCCCCCCAGTTGGGTGAAAGACAGATAGGGCTAACTTTGACCAGGTCTGGACTACTTTAAAACATCACAGACTATGGACCTGCCCTTTGAGGGAACCATTTCCCAATGGCCTTTCCCTAAGCAGGACAAGAGGAAGCTTCTCTCCCAATGGGACCCCCAGGAGCTCCATCCAGCCATGATCCAATTTCATCTCATTCAGTCCAAACCTCAGTTCAGGGACTCTTCAACAGAATCCCCTTCTGCTTTGCTCTTTCAGGACAAGGAACAAGCGAACCTGAGGCTCTTAACAACACAACCTCCAGCACTTGAGGGTTTCTCATCCTAGGTTGGACATGGCTGAACCAGCTACAAAGAGTCTTCAGTATTACAGCAGCTGAAGAACAGCTTGGTCAATAGTACTGAAGGCTCCCAAGTGGTCTATAGAAAGGAAACTATAAGGTTTCTACTCCCCATGTTCAATTCCCAGTGAAGGTCATGGACCCTGGAAACTAGGCTTAGTCCACATGAAATGGGTCCGAAATCTTTGGAAAAAAGAGGAAAGTCTCGAAAATTTCTCCCACCTTGTTGAGCAACTTTAGCTGTGAAAGAGCATCTTGGTAGATAGTAAGTCTCTGTCTTTTCAAAGTCCCCATTCGAAGTCTGATGGGATCCTCCATGGGGAGAATCAAATGGCTCAGGATTGCCAGATCTGCTGCTACATCTCCATTTTGATCCAAGTAGAGTTTCATCATGGAAATATTGCAATACTCATTCTTCTGCAGGAAAGGATGGAACTAGAAGGGGAACATCCAGGAAGTTTAACATCTGAAAGCTTTTTTTAAAAAAATCCCATTTAGCGTTTACACATTTGAATCTTTTTTCTACAGCTGCCTAACATCAAAATATACATTTAGAAAAATAGGTGTTACTACCTTCATAAATAAAACAAATGTCCAGCAAATTGCTCAACCCTATATTGGCAAAATATATATTAACAAAATATAATTGATGCAATTGGTAAATTATAGGGGACATTCTAGAGCAGATGATAAATGAAATGAATCATAGGAAAAAAAATTATTTATAAACGCCTGGAAAACATCAGGTTGATTATGAAAAATGGTTCATTTAGTGACCATTTCAAAGTTACAATGGCACTGATCATTTTCCCAGGATCATGGCAGCATCCCCAGGGTCTCCAGGTGATCAACATCTGAATTCTTGGCATCCACTTATGATGGTTACAGCGTTTTAGGGTCGCCTGATCTCCTTTTGCGACTTCTGACAAGCAAAATCAACAGGGAAGCCAGATTTAGTTAACAACCATGTTAACAACTGCGATGATTCACTTAAGAAGAAAAGGCAAGAAAGTCATAAAATAGGGCAATACTTACTTAATGACCGTCTTGCTTAGCAACAGAAATGCTGAGCTCAACTGTGGTCGTAAATCCCATTCTGCTTCTTCCAATAACTGAAAGAAGTTGCCCAGAAACTCCAGATCTCCTCCATGTTGTTTGGGGGGGAGGTGGGGGAAATGGGGCAATGAGCTCCGTCAGAAGGGAGGAGATTCTGGCCGAAGGAGAGGAAAAAGACCCTGAAAAGAGGAGCCATTTCAGAGCTGAGCCCTCCAAGCAGAGAAGTTCAGCCTCCCCTTCACTGAGGAGGCAAAGACTGAGCAGCCGTCAGTCAGAGCAGCTTTGACTGGGACTCCTGCAGCGAGGAGGGGTTGGGCTAGATGGTCTCCAAGCGTCCTTCAAAGTTATAAAGGTAAAATTCAACTATGCTAATCACAAACCCATAAAGACATGAGTGTATTTAAAAATGCATACATCCTTTTAAAATTCAGGGGCCTGGTGGCTGAGCAGACTAAAAGCATTGTGATTAACACCAGCTGTCTGCAATTACTGTAAGTTCGAATCTCACCAGACTCAAGGTTGACTCAGCCTTCCATCCTTTCTAAGGTAGGTAAAATGAGGACCCAGTTTGTGGGGGCAATAAGCTGACTTTATATAAATATACAAAAGTATGAAGGCTATTGCTTAACGCATTGTAAGCCGCCCTGAGTCTCCGGAGAAGGGCGGCATATAAATCAAATTAAAAAAAAAAAATTAACTGCGTTTAAAACCAAAATCTATCTGTTGTGGGGCCTGGTGCTTAGAAGATGATGTCTCCAGCAATCAGATTGGCCCCACCGTTGATCTTCTGAAGCCCAATGTGGTTGAGAAGGTTCCCCTCCTTCTCCTCTGGGTTCCTTCTCTGAAGGATCTAAGATTGATGGATCCATATTGTTAGAAATAGGAAAGCAGCAATAAAACAAGGGAGGCAATCTGGTACCCAAAAGGAGCAAAAGTTTATCAAAGCATCTGCAATTAGCACAGCCCCCCAACCCCCGCCCCCAAGGCTGTGTGCTCTCCCCACTTCTCTTCTCTCCGTATACCAATGACTGCATCTCTACCGATCCATCTGTTAAACTACTGAAGTCCGCAGGTGACACAACAGTGATCGGCCTCATTCGAGACAAAGATGAATCCGCATACAGACGGGAGGTTGAACAACTAGCCTCGTGGTGCGACCGGAACAATCTGGAACTGAAGACACTCAAAACCGTAGAAATGGTGGTAGACTTTAGGAGAAACCCTCCCATACTTCCACCTCTCACAATACTAGACAACACAGAATCAACAGTAGAGACCTTCAAAATTCTAGATTCAACCATATCACAACACTTAATTATAGTCACAGGTTTATAATGATAGTCATTAAGTGTTCGACCTTATGATTCTTGATGAACGTATCTTTTCCTTTTATGTACACTGAGAGCCTATGCACCAAAGACAAATTCCTTGTGTGTCCAATCACACTTGGCCAATAAAAAAATCTATTCTATTCAAATCCACCAGGTGGACCCGGATCAAAGCATGCAAGACGTTTTATGCCCTTCCTCCCGTCACTCAACCCTGCACTGCTTCTCTATTGGCTGAAGGACTAGCAAGCTCTCGACCTATCCGGAGCTCCTGTTCAACAATATGGCCTTATTTTCCCCAGCAACCCCCTGTCTCCATGGCCTGGTGTGATTCTGCATCAGTAACTTTCCTTTGTTCTTTTGCATAAATCGGTTATATTTTGAAATGTGTCCATTAAGCTCTTGCTCAGAAATCCCTCCCCCCTTTTCTTTCTAGACTTTTCTTAAGCACTTTGTTCATTCTAAGAACAATACCGTTTTCACTAGTTTTTCAAAAAAATCCTTAATATTCTAGTTCCTTATTTTCTTTATTTATTACGCAGAAGCAAAAGCTGTAATGAAACATTATTTTAGAAGCAACACCTCATATTCCACAATATCGGGACCCCCATACCTGCCACGGCTGCAGCCTTGGAGCCCCCAACCTCCCTTCGCCCTCCTTCCTTCCCCTCCTCCATCTGGAGGAATAGGCAGCGTTCAAGGCCTGGGCCAGAGTCTGAATGAGACGTAGAAAATGTAACGATTTGCAATCCTTTTTCTGTTCTTTTTCTCCTGGGTCTCCAGTGGGGCTTTCTGGGTGCATCTTCTGCGGCCTTTGACAGAAAAGACGTTCTTTGAAAGAGAATAGCGGAAATAAAGTTCATGAAACTTTTCTTCCACAAAGAAATGGGGTTCAAAGGAAGAATCACTTGGCCCATTTTTTCCCAGATAAGTAAAGATCCAAATACTATGGATGTATTTGAAAAGTCTGTTCTTTTTCAATGTTAATGTTCCCAAAGCTGTAATGATCCAGACTTTCCCTTCAATGGGTCCTGGCAGACGCATAAGTGTTAAATGGAAAGAAAGAATTCTCTCTGTAATGGGAGCATTTTCTACGAAGTGAACAAAGACGTTGACTTGTCTCCACTTAGAGAGGGAATCCCTGAGGGATGCTGTGTATCCAGTTGTTGAGAACAGTTGTGATAGAACCACACAAATTCCACTCCTGACAAGCACAGGATGAAAAATCCTCATGAAATTCCCTCCCTTCTCTGTGTCTGAAGCAAAGAGGCCAATCAGGGTCCATCTGAAATGGAGGAGCAGGGGGACAATTGCTGGGTACTGGAATCCTTCTTTGGGATTCATTTGGTGGAAAAAAGGGAATTGACTTTTATCACTCAGAGCCTCTGAAACGCTGTTATCACTGATCTGAAAAAGCAATGAAGAAAGTTGTGTTATATTGGGGGTCAGATAAAGTCCAAAACTTTATTTTTTTTAATAAATTCAACTTGGTATTGATGAACAAATTAAATAGATTATTGTTGATTAGCAATTATGCCATATCAGGAAACAGAATATTAAGCACAGTGTTAACGACACTGTATATAAAAATGGAGTCCAAGAAACAAATTAAATAAAAAAGAATAAGAATAAAAAAAACATATTTCTGTATCACAACTTATTGCAATCAGACCCACATGTCTATGGAGATTCTCAGTCGTCCAGGTTCTTCAGCTCTGGATGAGAAGCAAAAGGTCTTCAAAGAAAAACCAGAAAGTCCAGTTGCCTCTTGAAAAAAGCACCTTTGGGACAATCAGATCCAGATGTGCAGGTGTCAAGTGAGAGTTTTGTTCCAATAAAGGGCCGTATTATATCTTTAATTCTGACTGAACAGCAAATGTGTTGCTTTAACACAAGTTTCCCAATAGGTTGTTTGTCTAATGTGCAGCCCAAGACTCTCATCTCTCTCTTTCTTCTGCAGTTGACATTCAATATTCCAGATTCTTGGTGAAGCAATATTTGCTTATTTATTTATCTACCACCTTGATTATTTCTGGGCTTCTTCTCTAGTTACACAAGAGAGAGGGAGACCAGAGCTCCCAATATAATTTGTCAGATGCATAATCCTAGAGAGCTTTATTTGAAATTCTGCATCTTCTAACCCAGAGAACTTGGGGACTCTGTCAGGTTCCAGAGGTTTAATTGTACACTAAGAAATTCACCCATGTGGAAAAGGAAGGAGACCCTCTGTGAGTTCTCTGGTTTCATGTATCAGGACACAGTAAAAAGGATCTGGTTTTACACAGTTCTTAAAAGTAGGTAAATGCAACCTCAGGTGAACAGCAAAACAGGAGATATAACACCCTGTCCTCCTTTATTATACAGAAAGAGAGCCGAAATGGAGGAGCCAGGTGTGAAAGGCTAAGGACACCCTGACTGCTTCCATGGGTGTGAAGAGGCTGAGAGGAAGCCTGGTGCTGCTGATCAAGGGACCTGGACTAATTGATCATCACAAGTGTGACAGCCTCTAAAAAAGCCAAAGTTTCAGGAGTTTTCTGGTCTCCAGCATTGAGGTCTGGGTTAACACAATGCCAAAGGGCAAAGACTCCAGCAGTGATCTGAGAGAAGCCATTGTTGCTGCCTATCAATCTGGGAAGGGTTACAAGGCCATTTCCAAACAATTTAAAGTCCATCATTCTATAGCAAAGAAGATTGTTCAGAAGGGGAAAACATTTGAAGCAGCTGCCAATCTTCCCAGAAGGGACCATCCCAGCAAGTTCACCCAAGGTCAGACCGTGAAATGCTCAGAGACATGGCAAAAAAAGACCAAGAGTTCCACCTGAGACTCTACAGGCCTCAGTGAGCCTGTTAAATGTTCCAGTTCCTGACAGCAGAATCAGAAAAAGACTGAAGAAGTTTGGTTTGTTTGGAAGGGTTGCCAGGAGGAAACTTCTCTCTAAAAAGAACATGGCAGCACGGCTGAGGTTTCCCAAGTTGCACCTGAAGAGACCACAAGACTTCTGGAACATTCTCCTTTGGACAGACGAGACCAGAGTGGAGAAGTTTGGCCATAATGCACAGAGCCACGTTTGGTGGAAACCACACACAGCCTATCAGCACCATGACACACCAACCGCCTAGCACGGAGATGGAGGGGTGAGGATTTGGGCTTCTTTTGCAGCCACAGGACCTGGGCACCCTGCGATCATTGACTCGGCCATGAACTCCTCTGTCTACCAAAACATTCCAGAGTCCAATGTGAGACCATCTGTCTGACAGCTGAAGCTTGGTGGACTTTGGGTCATGCAAAAGGCTGATGACCCCAAGCCGACCAGCAAGTGGCTGAAAAAGGAAAGGATCCAGGCGTTGCAATGGCCCAGTCAATGCCAGACCCCAACCCAATTGAAATGTGGTGGTGGGGCTTCCAGAGAGCTGTGCAGAAACAAACCCCCACAAACCTCAATGAACTGTTGTAAAGAAGAGGGGGCCAAAATTCCTCCCTCAACATTGTGAGAGACTGATAAAGTCATACAGAAAAGGATTACTTCATGTTGTTGTTGCTAAGGGTGATTCTACAAGCTATTGTATCATAAGGTGCATTTAGTTTTTCAAACATGGCTTCTCCGTTTTGGCTTTCTTTTTGTGAAAGAAATGATCACATGGTGTAATATGTCCTATTTTGTTGTTCATCTGAGGTTGTATTTACCTCCTTTTAAGAAGTGCTAAAGAGCAGGTGGTTTTTTATCAGATGTCCTGATACATAAAATCGTAAGAACTCAGCGGGTGGACTTTCCTTTTCACATGACTGTATTTCCTCTGATTTTAGAGAAAGGGGAAATTGTGGAAATTCCCAACTCAGCTCTGAATCAGCACCTGAAGTCCTTTTATCCACCCCCAAAATACTCCTCAGGTGTTGTGATTGGGTTTGTTCAGTAGAGGTAGATATTAAGCCCCAAACTTCAGTTCAATTGAAGGGCTTGGGGTTAACTTTGGCATTATATACTCGTCTAATAATTGGGGAGAAAGCTGGATAGCTATGATTTCCTTTTCCAGGTTCATCATTTAAACTTTAAATTCAATCCTGCCATTGCTTTAGGTGAGCTCCTTTGATGACGGCAGATCCAAGATTCCGTCTCAGAGAAAAGTGACACTGAATAAAGAAAGGTGTTACTTGCTGCATTGGCCACGTTTGTTTTCCAAAGACCAAAACTTTTAACTTTGATTGATCAATAATCAGAATGATTATCTCAGAAGGAGCCACCTTTTCTCCAGAGTCCACGCCAGGGGTCGGCAACCTTAAACACTCCAAGAGCCACTTGGACCTGTTTCCTACAGAAAAAAACCACACCGGGAGCCACAAAACCTGGGTGGGCAGGGCCAACTCAGTCACTCACTTCCACCCAGTCACTCCCACCCAGTCCCCCAGTCCCATCCAGCCACACAACCATTCTCGATGTCTCTCTCCCCCTCTCCCCCACTTTCTGTATCCCTGTGTCTGTCCCTCTCCCTCTCTTCCCCTCTCACCTGCTGTCAGATCCCTAAAAGTAATACTGCCAATCAATTGGGAGAAAAGGGAGACTTGGATTCGCTTTACTAGCATTGCTTGTGTCAACAGATATTTTACAACCTATATCCTGGCGCCAAAGAGCCCTGAGATCAGTAGTGGGATTCAAGTAATTTAACAACCGGTTCTCTGCCCTAATGATTTCTTCCAACAATCAGTTTGCCAAACTGCTCAGAAAGTTCTCCCGAAGTGGTGCGAACCGGCTGAATCCCACCACTGCCTGAGATCCTCTTAACGTGGAGGAATGTTTATGATACCCATGTGGGTTGTTTCACTTTAAAGGATAACGGTGTGAATGCATGTTTGTTTGGGTTCTCAGGGAAACTAGTAAAGAAAACATCTTCACACTTGTGTTTGAACTATCATGTTTCAAGGGTCTTTACTTAAGTTGGAAGGAGAAGCAATCCTTACACCTGCTCTCTATGGATAACTCTGTAATGTGTGTCTCTCTATGTCTTTCTATATCTCTGTGTATGTGTGTGTGTCTCCACCCCTCCCTTCGGGCGACCGTCCTCCTCCTCCCCCTCTCCTCTCATGACTCCCTGGCCGGGAGCAAAGGACTGCAAAGGGGTGTGTGGGGTGGGCGGCCGCTCGCTTAAGGAGGGTCTTAACAGGACACGGCTTCTCTCCTGCACTAATGCTCCAGTCATCGCCCGGCCATGTCATCGCCCACCCCTGGCAGCTCTTCGGCCGTGTGTGAAGGGAGCGTCTTTCCTGAGGGAGGAACTTGAACTCTGTTGAGGCCATTGAAAAGTTCATGTGGATGTGTCATAGTTGCATATTAGGAAGTCATGGGAATTGCCAAAGCAATGTATTACTCTCTCTCTTGTCCAACATAGATAGGAATTACCTTGGGGATTTGTGTTGCCATTTCAAAGTGAGGAGTTTTCATTCCTCTCCCATCACTGGTTGGCCCCGCCCCTCTTATTTCGTTTTTTGGACTCCATCCCGAAGCGGCAGGAAGCGAAGGCTGCCTTAGGTGCAAATGTGGCATGAAGGCAGGTACAGGGCAGCTTCGCTTCTGCACTCTCCGGTGACCCTCCTCCCCCTCCTCCTCTCGTAACCCCCTGGCCAGCTGTGGCTGAGCTGGGAGCATGCGCACGCATGGGGAGGCCCTCCTTAAGTGAGCTGCTGCCCGCCCCGTGCCCACCTTTCCTGAGCTTTGGCGCTCGCTTGAAGAGAGGAGGGTCTCCCTGTGCCTGCGCACGCTCCCAGCTCAGCCACAGCTGGCCATGGGGTCACAAGAGGAGAAGGAGGGGAGGAGAGTGCAGGAGCGAAGCTGCCTTGTACCTGCTTTCATGCCACATTTGCACATAAGGCTGCCTTCGCTTTCTGCCGCTTCGCTAACCCACAGGATAATTGTCCTGTACTATCAGTTTAAACCAACATGTATTTAGCAAGTATGAGCCTCAGTGGCTAAAAGACACTGGACCTGTTCCGGCAGTTCGAGTTCTACCACTGCATGGCGGGGTGAGCTCCCATCACTTGCCTCAGCTTCCGCCCACCTACCCAGTACGGTCGGGATGAAATAAGGGTTAAAAAATTGTGAATAGCTGCTGCTACCGTACCCTTTGGAAGGCACCCATGAGGCAGCTGTTCCATGAACAGAACTGCCTGCTGTAATTCTCACTTTTAGGTAAGGAGGGTGTGAGGCGTATAGGGTGCATCGCTTGGCCCCCGGCTTCTTTTCCAGCTGCAATTGGCTGCAAAAGGGGCCGCGCTTGCTGGAGGCAGCGGCCTGAGCAGCACCCGAGAATCAGCTGTGAATGGCGGCCTGAGCTGCTCAGCTGATCCGACTAAACGGCCAAGAAGCCCTGAAGTGACCGGGGAAGGGAAGGGCTGTCTCCTGTGCTGGCCATGCCCTCCCCATCACTAGGGCTTATTTTTGGGGGAGGGTATATATTTACGCCACCCCAAAAATCAGGCTTGGCCTTATTTTCAGGACATGTCTTATTTTTGGGAAAACACGGTAGCAGTTGAAAAGCATGTGACAACACTAGTGGATAAATAGGTACCGCTTTGATGGGAAATGTGGCATGTTTGGTACAGATGTCAGGGCCCTAACAATGCTGGACTTGCTTGGATGTGACACTCAACTGTGAGGCACCATCGGTGGTGAGAGAAGGCCCAGATGTTGCCACAGGACACCTCTCGGTTTTCTGGTATGGAACTGATTCACCCCTGTGGTGAACCCTGGAGAAGCTCATGGGCACAAACTGAATGGACTCGCACTCTTTGGCAGCGAAACAAATACTATGTACTAACATTGTAGACTCCTAGCTAATTATACCTTTGCCATATGCTAAATAAGTAAATACTTTAGCACTTTAGCCATATACATGAGAATCCTTCCTTAGTCCTGGTAAGTCATTAATATCCAGACTGAAAAACAAGGGTTCAAATATTCATTCTTCTGCGTTACCCCTTGGTAAGTATTGATCCTTTTTCTCGTGGCTCCATTGAGCCCCAACCTCCCTCTCAAACAAGGGCTTGGATCAGGGCCAACAGGCTAGTTACATTTTGCGGGCAATCAATTTCCTCCATAATATTGATCTGCTCTTTGTGTCAAATGCTGCACTAACATCTATAAAAGCTAGAAAACTGTGGTTTACCCGACTGACATATTGTGTAATTAGATACTTCAAAATTAATCTGTTGACAATATTAGATTATTAATGGATTGATTACTATACAACTTTATGAAACTTTTTACTTTACTTAAACCTTTTTGTTCTTCTGTAAGGAATTCACTTTTGTTCCACCCAATCTCAAATTTACTCAAGAGGAACAAGCAATATATTTCAGCCACAATATCTATTAGTCTAACTGGCTTGTAATTGCTAGATTCCTTTTTATTCCAGATAGATAGATAGATAGATAGATAGAGAGAGAGAGAGAGAGAGAGAGAGAGAGAGAGAGAGAGAGAGAGAGAGATGCTACTATTGCCAGCTTGAATACAACTGCATATGGCAGGTGTTATATCTATGTGAAAATCAACATGTCAATAGTTTATCCACAAATAGGATATTTTTTGAATAGCTGGGAGAAAATCCTCTTCAATGACCTTATTGCTTTTCTGGCCTTGTATGAGAAATTTGAACAAGAATGTAAGAGAAAAAAAACATATCTGACATGTTTGCTAATATGGAGAAAAGCAGCTCTTGAATTCCATGGAGAAGACATGATTGCATCTATTGCTCACCCACCACTCACTTTACTAGAGAGAGAAAAAACACACACAAACCTGTGGGACTTTGTAAGGTGCTGCTAATGTTGACGCCTGGATGGAGATCTCCCTTCTAGCTGCACCAAGAAGAGCCAGGAGGTTCTCCTTCCTTCCACAGCCGTAGTTGGGGACATTGGCTTCTCCAGTGGAGAGCATGTCCAGCAAGGCATCTGAAGTGTGTAAAGTGTTCAAACGGTTGTCATGGATGTTGTAGCCCAGTGTGAGGTTGTGCAGGAGCTGGGAGTTCTTGTTGACCTCTTGAATGTTGAAAATGAATGATAGGGTGTATAAAAAATGGTAAGAAGCCACACTGTAAAAAAATGTTCAAGTAATTATCAACAGTAACAACAAACATATTAAAAGAATTTATTCCTTTTTGCCTCCACAAGCCTATTGAGTCTTAAGCCAATATTGACCCAAAACCAATAATGGGTTATAGAAATCTGGGAATGGGCTGGGCAGAGGCAACTACAACTGTTTCAGTCCCTCCTTTACACAAAATGAATTCAAGTGATGAATTCAGGAGTGACCGGGGAGAGGAAAATAATCTGCATTGCCTTCAGGTTTTTATAACCCCATCTTTGGATTTGAGTCTTTTCTACAAAATAAAAAAGGAGGCAAGTTGTAGAAATCAAAATCATTCAGGAAATTAGACAAGTCCTGCAATATAAAAGTAAGTGAAATAAGAAGAAAAGAAGGAGAGTGTTAGGAGGGGATGCAGCTCCATCACCCTGAATGACTTACGCATGAGAAGGCATAGGAGCACTGTGGAAAGGCAACATTATAGGCGATATTAGTATTTCAGTTGTGACTATACCAATGAGATGATCTCCTGGCCTGTAAAAGCTCCATGGTTGTTTTCCATCCTGGTGCTGCAAACTCAGAGGGCATTTCATTCTAAGCTTCCCAGAGACTGGATGGGACACCAGCAGCATCAGAAGCAGAAGCAGGAGGTCCATAATTCATGGAGCGTTATTAATCCTCTTCCTGTTTCTAACACCCACAGCAGGAACAGTTGGGAGAATTCAAAGCATTCTCAGAAGATGGAAATGCCAGCGACTTTCCTGATATAAACAGAGAAACACTCAGCTTCACCTGGAAAGGAGAAAATGGTACAATCAAGAGCACAGATCCTGCCTGTCCCAAAACTTGTTCCCACAGAGCTTGACAAATTTATCCTTTTCTGATGCAAGATCCTTTGCATATGGCTTCAATCTGCTCTCTCTATCACAGGTATGGAGATCTCCAAGGCCCAGATAATCATTATTAATTACAGGGAGAAGCAACTTCTCCTCTTGGGATCCTGAGCTTCTTCTGGGCTCCATGTGCAGAGGACAGGATGGAGAAAAAGTTGTTTGTGAAAAGCCACAACTACACTCCTGGGGTCAATTCCTGTAGTGGTTGTGGTCCTTCCTGTCAGGACGTGTCAGGAAAGGGATGCTGAAGGAAGATAGTCCAATAACAAGGGAATTGACTTCTGCTGTCCTTCAACCGGGTCTCTTGTCTCCAGAGTCTGCTGGAGAAGGTCATCCAGAAGTATGGAGTTTGGTGCCACTCCGGGTTGGTGACCATTAACTCTTGTGCTGCCTTTCTTCTAAGGCCGAAGAAGCAATCAGTCCCCTTGGATTCTGCCTAAGGTGAAGAGTGGGGCCTGTTTGGGCTTTTCTTTCATGTCAGAACTTCATAAATTGGAGCTGATTTTAAAAAGGGGGACCCCTCTGACTTTCCAATCTCTGAGGCTGTGGGGTGAAGCCCCCTTCCCTAAAAAGCCTCCGAGTGCTTTGAAGCTGCTCTTGGGGCCCCTGAGTCCCTGGTTCATTGGGATCCATTGTTCACGGATTGTGTCTCTGGATGAGGAAGGCGGAGACGTCCTCCTTTGCCCAGGAGGAAGAACTGGGGAGGGGGCTGATCTGAAGGGAGAGGAGGGTCCCCATCCCAGGTTCTCCTCTCAGGGCCTGGCTAGGAAGTCCTGGGGGGCTCTGGGTGGAAGGCCAGGCGGAAGGGGCTCCTCTCCTCCCGGAGGGTCTCTGCCGTGTCTCCCTGGAGCCTGGAGGGGCCCAGAGGGGAGGGAGCCCGAGACGGGGGCCCAGGAGAGGCCCAGGGGAGGGGGGCAGGGGCGGCTGGGGCCGCTTTCCTCTCAGGGAGGCTGGGGGGACCTTTCCCCACACTGGGCGGAGGAGAGTCTGGGCTGAAGAGGAGCTTCGCAGGAGGAAGAGCCTCTCCGGCTTCTCTCCCATGGTCTCCATCCAGGCTCCCACCTTCTTCCCCCCCTGGATCCAGAGGTTTCGGGGGCCCCAAAGAGCTTCCTGGGCCGATCGGCCAGCAGGTCCCTCCTGAGGAGAGAAGCCAGGATGGAGGCTCTGAGGGGGGAAGGGAGGCCTGGCCCTTCCTCTCCCCTCGGCTCCCCCGGCTCTGCCTCGGCCTCTGCCCAGCAACGGAACCAGAAGAAAGAAGGTGGAGGCTTTAGATCCTCTGCTGATGGATGAGGAAAATAAATTGTTATGTCCTTTTAAGGACATCCGCCGGGGATTGGCCAAATCCACCGGTGGGAAGTTCAAATAGCTGTCTAGGGGGCGGTGCAACTGCCGGAGTGAATATAAGGAGAGCTCTGGCAGCGCAGTGCCTGTCTATTCTTACTCAATAAAGGTACTGAATGGACCTGAGCTGGTCGCGTCTTCTTTTCCTGCACGTGATCTAACACTGGCGACGAAGGATTCAAAGAACCAAGCGTCAACCTCGTGGCACACCGCCACCTGAACTAAGAGCTAGTCATTGAGCTGAAGTCACAAAGAAAAAGCCACCTGAAGCATGGCTGCACCAGAATCCGCACTGCTTGCGTTAGCCCCCTTCAGACCAGGAAAGGAGAAATGGAAGTCATACATGATTCGGTTTTGCCAATTCCTGAGGGGCAACAACATCCAGGATCTGAACAATGACCGCAGAAGAGCCCTGTTCCTGGCCCATTGCGGCTCCGAAGTCCTGGAGATGGCCATCGACCTCGTGGCACCGAGGGACATCAAAGAGATGTCATGGACTGACCTTCAGCAAGTGCTTCAAGAGCACTACGCACCGACGGGAACTCCGGTCGCCACCCAATTCACCTTCCATCAGAGGGACCAATGGAAAGGAGAATCGATAAAAGACTTTGTGGCTGCCCTGCGTCAAATCACTGCAAATTGCGAATTCGACAATGTGGACAATGCCATCAGTGATCGCATTGTATTCGGCATGAGGGACAGGGCCCTCCAGAAAAAGTTCTTAAGCAGGAAAAAGCTAGTGCTTAAGGACGTCGTGGAGGAAGCCACAGCTGCCAAAATGTTGGAAATAGCGGCAGCCGCAATGCTGAGAGCCAAGGGGATCCATATGATCCAAAGAGCACCCCAATTGTCTACTGAAGAATCGACCGCTGGGTCTGACTCGGATGAAGAGCTGGCCATCCACAAGGTCTCCAGACCCCGAGGCGGGAAACTGCCCAAAATAGCGGCTGGGGGGAGCGCTGCACCAGCTGCAGAGGAGACCATGCCAGGGCGAAATGCCGGTGGAGGGATGCGACCTGCAGATGCTGCAACAAGAGGGTCACATCACTGAAGCCTGCCGAGCTGAGGATCCAGTCCCCGAGCCGTCCAGCCACCATCCGCGCGAAAATCGAGATGACTACCAGAGATCATCTAGACGGTCCTCGTACGGGCCGAGATGTGGAGAGAGGGAGTTTGTGAGGAATGGAGCAGTCCACCAGACGACCATTGCTCACACTCACGGCAACAGTGCCACCAAGTACCACGTGACTGTGCACATGGAAGGGACCCCTTGTTCTATGGAGGTAGACTCGGGATCAGTCTACTCCATAATAGACTGGCACCAGTTACAGCGATTAAAGCCTGGAGTCAGCAAAAAGTACTTGAAACCACTAAAATCGAGGCTCGTGGATTTTGGCGGAAACCCCATCGGAGTCCTGGGACAAACATCACTCCAGATCTCCTATCACAATTTCCATGGCGATCTACCCATCACCGTAGTTGAGCACAGCCACCCGAACCTGTTGGGAGTGGAGTGGTTCAGGCCATTAGGGCTCTCAATTAAGGGATTCACCAAATCCGCCAGGACAAACTCGACACCCTCCTAGAAGAGTTCAAAGAAGTCTTCAACGGTAAGCTGGGAAAATTTGTGGAGAAGCCCATTTCCTTCAATTTAGATATGACAATTACACCAATTAGACTTAAGCCTCGCAGAGTTCCGTTTGCCTTGAGGCCCAAAGTAGATGCTCAGCTAGATAAGCTGATTGCCCAAGGCATATTGGAACCGATCGATCATGCGGCATGGGAAACCCCCATTGTGACCCCAATGAAGCATGATGGATCAGTGCGCATCTGCGCTGACTATAAATGCACGATTAATAAGGCTTTACAGCAGAGCGCATACCCAGTTCCAGTGGTTCAACATCTGCTGCATTCATTTGGGAGTGGGTCCATATTTGCAAAACTGGACCTGGCCCAGGCTTACCAGCAACTGCCAGTGGACGAAAAGACAGCAGAGGCACAGACTATTGTCACCCACAGGGGCGCATTTAAATGTAACCGCCTCCAGTTTGGAGTCAGCGCAGCCCCAGGAATTTTTCAATCTATGATGGAATGTCTTTTGCAAGGCATTCCAGGGGTGGTGCCGTACTTCGATGATGTCTTAATCTCCAGGCACTCTAAAACCCAACTACTTGAGCGACTGAGGCGGGTTCTGCAGCACTTTAAGGAGAAGGGTTTAAGAGTCAGGAGAGATAAGTGCATCATTGGGGTCCAGGAGGTCGAGTTCCTGGGCTATCTCATTGATGGGACTGGCATCCACCCCACCAAAGCAAAGGTAAAGGCTATACATGAAGCTCCAGCCCCCCAAAACAAAGCGGAGCTTCAGGCTTTCTTAGGACTGCTGAATTTTTACAGTGTCTTTTTGAAACAGAAAGCCACAGCTGCTGACCCACTCCATCGCCTTTTGGGGAAAGCGGTGCCATGGAGATGGGGGGAAGAAGATGAAACAACATTCAAAACCATCAAAGGGCTGCTTTCTTCAGACAGTATGCTCATTCAATATCATGAGACACTACCCCTGCTGCTGATCTGCGACACATCGCCATATGGGATTGGAGCAGTCCTCAGCCACCAACTCCCAAATGGCACAGAAGCATCCATCGCATATTTCTCAAAGACAATGTCCAGCACAGAGCGGAACTATAGTCAGCTGGATAAGGAAGCACTGGCCATCGTCGCGGGCATCAAACGTTTCCACGAGTACCTCTACGGCAGGAGTTTTACAGTCATTACTGACCACAAGCTGCTGTTGGGACTGCTGGCGGGTGACAAACCAACACCAAGTTTCATGTCACCCAGGATGACACGCTGGGCGATCTTCCTTGCCGCATACTCGTATACGCTGACCCATCGACCTGGCAGAACCATCGGAAACACAGATGCCCTGAGCAGATGTCCATCGAAGGACCCGGTGGAAGACCCCACCCCCACAACGGGGATGTTCCACATCGACAACGATCTCACGTGCCCAGTAACATCTGCAGATGTGGCAGTCCACACCCAGAAAGATCCGACCCTCAGCCAAGTCAAGTCCTGGGTCCTGAGGGGCTGGCCGACGGAAAAGACGTCAGAGAAATTCAGCCCTTTCGTCAGGAAGCAGAAGGAGCTGTCCACAATGAAAGGCTGTTTGCAATGGGGAGACAGGGTGCTGATTCCCAGCACTTTACAACGAAAGACGCTAGAGACTCTCCACAACAGGCATCCGGGCATCGTCCGAATGAAGGGGCTGGCACGGAGTTACGTCTGGTGGCCATCCCTGGACAAAGACATCGAAGAATGGGTCTCCAGATGTGACCCGTGCCAAGAAGTACGTCCCGCACCGCCCCAAGCCAAACCGTTGCAGTGGGAGACACCCAGCAGCCCCTGGTCAAGGATCCACATCGACTTCTCAGGGCCGATGCAGAGGCGATACCTACTGATTGTCGTGGATGCATTCTCAAAATGGTTAGAGGTAGTACCAATGGCATCCACCATGGCAGAGGCAACAAACACACCCAAATAGACACGTAGGAGGAGAACAGAGTCAGGAGAGTTAAAGGCCTCGTCCTTTTTCCCGGCTCTTTGAGGAGAAAAGAGACGGACTTTCTATCCATCCATTCCTTCTTATCCCAGACTGAACACTCCTCAATCCATTCTTTATTCCAGGGACTTCCGGCCTTTAAAGGAAAAAATAAGCCCTGATTATCACCCTGAAAATCAATGGGAACCTTGAAACTGGGAACCTTCATGGAGACTTCCAGAGATCTTTCCGTGTCTCTTCAGAGGATCCACCGGTCACTTTGATTCTCCTCCTCCCACTTGGAGCCCCAGAGATGGTTTTGGATGCTGGTTTCCAGTATTCCCAGTGAGGCCGTGGCTCAGGATACTGGGGCTGCTCCCCAGAGCAGAAAGGCTGGATGTGAATCCCATCAAACTGTGACCCTCCCTGGGTTCCCTTCTCTCTCTCTCTCTCCTGCCAGGCGTTGGGAGGAAGAATGGAGGCTGCTGCTTTCACGAGGCTTTTTCCAAGTCCTCTTTATGGATCTCTGTCCTGCCTGAATGGAGTGAATTCCCATCCACCCCTTCCAAATGCATGGACTTCAGTCCCCATCATCCTCAGCCATGGCTATGCCATTAGCAGATGCCAAAGACAGAGGTTCAGAGGAGGCTGTTCTGTCCCCCAAGGAGGAGCCGGTGGGCTCAGTGGTTACAGCTGGAGATAAAGAGCCAAGGAGGCTCTCCTGGAAGCTCCTGCCAGCCATTCCTGCTCCAGGGAGGTTTTGGGCCTGAGAGCCTCACTTGGAATATCTGGGAAGGTTTTGTGACTCTGCCAGAGTCTGAAGGGCCAGGAAGGGGCTGAATTCGCAGGGCATCCCAGACTTTGCTCAATGTTGGCTTAGAGCAGAGAACCTGGGGGTCGAACAGCCATTTCACAGGGGTCGCCAAAGCCCTCTCTCGCCCCCCCCCCACGCCTTCACTCACCCTCACTCTCTGCTCTGTTGGATCGCCGACCGTTCGCTTACCCCACCCACTCCCAATCTATTGCTGCTTCCTGAGTCCCAGCTGATGGCTAGAGGAAAAAAAAACTGTTTAAATGCTTGCCGCGGGGCTTCAAAGGGCCGCCCTATAGCCAGTGGTGCAGCCGAACCATTTGTTAAATTGCTGGCTTGCCCCGCCCTTCCGCACCACTATTTATTGCCAATAAATAGTGGTGGGCGAGGGGCAGGGGAGCCAGCAATTTAACAAATGGTTCGGTGTTTTTTTGTAATTTTATTGGCCCGCGGAGCTTCAGCATAGGTTAATTAGCCCTGGATTAGATCGGTTCCCGAACCTCAGCTGTTTTGCTCAGGGCTCTGCTACTTGCTCAAGCAGATTTTTTCCCCCTAACTATGCTGAAAAACAAAACTGAAAGTAAAGAGGCTGTTGGCTTTGCTGTTGCTGCAAGTTGGAAAATTAGGCAGGCAGATTTCTTTTCTTTTTCCTCACCAAAAAAGGTAGGTGCAAACAATGGGAAATTTAGGGAAAAAGAGGAGAGTTCAAGATTTTAAAACACAAAAGAAAAAAAGCTCTATTTAACTAGGGAATTGTAATAATTGAGATACTATTAATTGTATATTGTGTTGAAAGCAGAAATGGTTAAGTTGTGGTTTGGAGGAATATATGGGGGAAATTATTTGCTTTATTATTATTAATTGATTTGTAAGAAATTGGATTGCATGGAAATAATTGGAATATTCATGTTCATATTGATTAATATACAAAAAAGGAAGTTATATAACTAATTGATTTATATTAAAATGTTGAATTTATACTAAACAACTGTAATATTACATAATTAACCAATGTGAGGATGGATATAAAAATAGATGACAATGGGAAGGGACATAATATAGAATAGAAGGGAAAAATTGAATTTGATTAAGATTAGAGATGAGGATGAAGGGTAATATTGGTTTTTTACAAAAATAGATGAGGAATAAATATGGCAAAAAGGAAATATAGAAATTGTAAATTTAACTGAAATGACTAAACACTGTTTAAATTTGTGAACCGGCCAAATACTCTGTTCAAAGTGTTGGAAGAAATCTCCTTCTAGGTTCTGCTCCAAGTGGGGAAAAAGACACTGGAAACATGGAGACTGCTTGGAAAGATGGTTTAATGGTGGACAGGATCACATGGCTTGAGTTCCTGAACAGAAAAAGGGCAGATACAGTAAATCCTCTGGTTTTTATGCTCTCTCTGGCTCTGCATTTCTTGGGGCCCCGAAAGAGTATCCTGATTGGTTGTCAGACTCCGAGGGGGTGGGGGTCTTAGCTAGCCTTGCTGGCTGATGGTCACATGTGCTTCCCAGGTCACATGTGGTGAGTTTCTGTTGCTAGATGGGTAGAGGGCTAATCCTATCTTTATTGGATCTTGGGCAATTCCTACTATGGCTCTGCCTGAAGGAGGCAGATCTTTGTTATGTAGAATAGACTGGCCCAGGCCTTAATGGCCCATTGACAAAGGGTGGGGGCAGGAAGATGGGAGCTGCTTCAAAACATGCTTATCCCAGGGAAATATAATATTCTGCCTTTTTTATATTTCCTAAAATATTTCACTCTTCCGGGAAAGGGGTGGGTGCTAACTTCCTACAAAAGAAAATACATTGTATGTTTGTATGCGTGTTTCTAATTATTGTTATTTATTCATATTTATTCTCTTTTATTCCTTAAAGTTTAACAATTCATTCTATATCTTAATATCTTTATATTTGTTTGGGGTTGGCTTTCTTCCCTTTCATCTTTTTTATTGTACAGCAATCTTTCTCCTCAAACCTACCACCTCTCTCTTTTCTTTCCTTCTTATTTTCTCTTCCTCCCCCTCTTCTTCTCCTCCCTACTTCCTCTTCCTTTCTCCTTGTCCTCTCTTCCTCCCTCTCTTCCCCTCACTCCTACTCTAATTTCCCTTCCCTTCCTTCATCCCTCTCTATTGCTGTATCCTTTTATGCATATGGACTACTCAGAGGGCTGAAAAAGTTATTTCTGACCGGTCCTCGCACTTTTGACCAGTCCTCGAACTTACGACTGTCCTCACATTTTATGTTTTTGCCCTATCTTGTCACCATGGTGAAGAGAAGCAGTTGTGAAATGAGTGACACGGTTGTTAAGAATGCTACAATGGGCATAAATGATGACCAGTCATAAGTGCGAGGACCGGTCAAAAGTGCAAGGACCTGTCAGAAATCACTTTTTTCAGCCCTCTGGGTAGTCCTTTTGTGCACATGGACTACTCAGAAGGCTGAAAAAGTTATTTTTGACTGGTCCTCGCACTTTTGACCAGATCTCAAATTTACGACTATCCTCACATTTTACGTTTTTTGCCCTATCTTATCACCATGGTGAAGAGAAGCAGTTGTGAAATGAGTAACATGGTTGTTAAGAAAGCTGCATGGGCATAAATGTGAGGTTAGTCATAAGTATGAGGACCAGTCCAAAGTGCGAGGACCTGTCAGAAATGACTTTTTTCAGCCCTCTGAGTAGTCCCTATACACATAGCCATGGCCACCCGGTCACAGCTAGCCATGCCCACCCAGTCACATGACCTCCAAGTCACACCCACAAAATAAACCACGCCTACAGAACCGGTAGTAAAAAAATTTAGAGCCCACCCCTGGTTGGGGGTCACCACAACATGAAGAACTGTATTAAAGGGTCGCGGCATTAGGAAGGTTGAGAACCACTGGCTTAGAGTGTTCTAAGAACCAACCAGGATAGTTTCCAAACCAGGATCAGGGTCTTGGGGTTATAAATCAGTCCAAGTAATTGTGGCACTTCTGATGGCCATAACAAATCATGGTTTCTGCATTATGCAAGCCAGCCAATCACTGGTGGTCTCTTCAGGTGTGCTTGTTCTTTTCCAAAATGGAGGCAACATGTGGAGAGTTGTTGGCCTGCATCCATGTTTTTCAAACTTTAAGATGAATGGACTTCAACCCCCAGAATTCCCCACCCAACAATGCAGGGACTTCATCATACTGGCCAGGAGATTCTGGGAATTAAAGTCCATTCATCTTAAAATGCCAAGTTTGAAAAATGCTGGTCTACATTCTTCCCTTATATAAGGAGTTAAAGCCCTGCACCAAGGGGGCTACGTCCCGGGGACTGCGTCCTCCCAATATTTAACCCCGGGGGCTGCATCCCCCCAACATTCAACCCTGGGACCCATAAACCAGGTTCATTTCTTCCCAGTGTGGGAAGCCCCCCCCCCACTCCTAGAAGAATGAAATATTTTGGGAAATATGAAAAAGGCAGAATATTATATTTCCCTAAAGGAGAAATGGAGAAAGAGGCTTTTAAAGACAGAAAGCAGACTCGGTCTTTAGAATTCACCCACCACCATTTAGCAGAAGGCACAGAGCTCACTACATGGCACAATTTCCTAAGGGCATTTCAGGCATTGCCCAACCCCTCCCCTCCCCCCCCAGCAGCATTTCAGGACCTGCACAAAATCCTGGCATTCGTCCAACTAGTTGTTCAGCTGGTCCAGAGTCCTGGTGGTTCTGCTTCATCAATCAATGGACCTTCTTCCCAAGGAGCCTCCATTTCCAGCGTCTTTCTCCGGATTGGAACTGAACCAGATGGATTTTCCCTTCCAACACCAGGAATGGGGGGTGGAAGGTGGGGAGCTGCCCCAGATCCCCTCCTCCTTCCTGGCCATCCTGGGCCTTCTCTTGAGCCAGGCTAAGATTCGATATTGGGATAAAACTCAAACATTAGAAATCCAAGTCTTTGGTCAAGACAGAAGTGCCTCTTCCGTGCCAAGGTGCTGAGATGACAAACGGTATTTGACGTAGGTACAGAATTGTACAAGGGGCAAACTGACCCTAAACAGGTACATCCTGTTGTTCAATGTTTATTACACCCCAAATGTCATGTAGATTCTAGAGAAGAAATACTGTTTCCCTTACTGTCCTCTTTACTGCCTTTGTGCCCCTTATCTCCTTTTATTATGTCTTGAGCTCCGGAGCTGAGAACCTGAGTCTGTGGGAAAAGGGCTGTTATGTCTTTCCTAGAGATAGATTAAAGGGTAACTTCTACGTGTGAAATGTTTCATTCTTTGTAATAACTTTGCCTTTATACTGTATAAATATCTGGTCAAAATCAGCCATCTTTGTTCAGACCCTTCGCTGTCTTTGGACTGTTTGAACCTTGCGCAATAAACTCTTTCCTGCATTGAAGAGCTTGACCTAGTCCGTCATTTTTCCTATAACACTCTATGGGTCTGGGCTTTGCTTTCCCCTGAGTGCCTCATACATGGAAAGAAGTGGCAGTGGAACATGGGATATGGTCTCCCCCATTTCCAGGACTCAGAAGATGGAACTTGGAGGGAGATTTTGCTCTGCTTTCCTTCCCCAACACGAGACTCCCCAGCTTCCTTCTCCAAAGAGGGGCTCCCCATTCATCCAGGCAGAGTCCTGTCTGGCATCCCTGCAAGATCCCCCTTGCCTGGCCTGGGCATGGGAAACGGAGGCAGGGGAAATGGGATATGGGCTTCCTCATTCCCTGGTCTCAGAGAATGGAAGTTTGAAGAGGATTTTGCATAACAGCTTTCCATATCCCTCCCTCCCTCCCTTCCAGGGTTGAGTTGCTTCCTTTATTTCTCCATCTCTTTTCACTTGGTTTTCTCTCACTTCTCCTTCTCTCTGTTTGTCTGTGCATGTGGGTTTTTTTCCCCAACTATGCAAAGTTCTGATAAGTAGTTTTTCACTATTTTTTCATTTAGTTCTTGGAGTCAGGCCACACTATTACATCAGCCCTTTTGTCATTGAGCATCAGCTTTCAAAGTAAAGTAAAGTTTGGCTCCAACTCAACAAGCAGATCCGTGACATGCTTGGGCATTAACTGTCCCCCGAGGTTTTCTCTCTAATTGCTATGCCAACAAATGTCACATTTCTTTTTATCTTCAGCCACAGGTGCCATGTATTCCCTCTGGGGCCAATTTCAAGGCTTTAGATCCCAAAGCTCTCAATTCTAGATGACAGATTTAATTCCATCTCTGCTCTATCATTATGAACCACATGGGGATTATTTCCCTCTCACTTCCCTCCAGAGAAATGCCCAACAATCTTGGAGTTCAAGAACTCATTGAATTATCTAGGGATTCCTCTTGAGAGGGAGAATTATTACCCTCTGAGTTTCCGCTCTGCTTTTTGGCCAAATCTTCTAGGGGAGACTTTGGGCAGAGACCCAGGGAGTCGGGGGTAGGTTCTCTCTTCTTCCCCCTGGCCCCAAAGGCCCCGAATGGAAACTTTTCCTGCTGGAGAACTTGGCTTCAGGCAAAAAGTTTCACTGAACAATTTGAGACTCTTGACTTCCCTCCCCACTGAAGATCAGGGCTGCCTGGATCCCTTCCCATCAAAGGGGGCTTCCCTGGGGAAAAGAAGAGCTGAGGGCAAAGGGAGCCCTCTTTCTGCCTGCCAGGGTTACCCCCCAAAAGATCCCCCTTTTCCATCTTCCCAAAAGAGAGCTCTGCTTTCTTCCAAGGGGTGCAAGTTTCTTCTTGAGTCCCTTGTATTCTCCCCCTTCACCGCCCCCCCCACAAGCCCCTCTTTATGGTGTAGAAGAGTTGGAGGTCCTGGGCCTTCCAGATGTGGTGGGGTAAGAACTTTCCCCTTCTTCCACTGGGGAATGGGACCTTTGGGGCTCCTCCAGATGTGAAAGGGAGACATCACTTTGCTGGGTTGGGTAGTTATCAATAATTCTACTCTGCCATTTGTGATAGTTTGTGTCTGTGTGAGAGGAGGGGGAGGGGAAAAAGAAAGAAATGCTAGAACAACCCCAGAACTCCACCCTCCAACAGATATCCTGGACCACAAAACCCATAATTCCCTCTTAATACCAGATTTCTCCTCCCTCCCCCCATGGGATAATCCACTGCTCCTTTCCCATGGGGAGGGGCACCCAGGCCCTTTTAGCAGCGCCCACCAAGAGTCCTTCCTTCCCCCCCCACCCTGACAAAGGGGGGACCCAGAAAGGCCCCTTGTAGCCTCCCCACAGGCCCCTCAAACCCCCGGCGGTGCCCATCCGAACAGTTCAAGGCAGGGAAAAGGGAGGGGCCAAGTTCCCCTGGCCCCACCTCCTTGTGGGGGGGGGCAGAGTTGAGCCGGATTACCTCTCCTTCCCCCCCACTCCCCAGTTTGAGGGAAGCCTCCAAGCCTCATGCGCAGAACGCCTGGGAGAAGCTATGGCAGCTTCAGAGGACAAACGGAGCATGCGCGAGAGAGCGTTGCCCGCAGTCACTCCCGGATGGAGGGGGGAGAATTCCATGTGGGAGGATCTTTTGCAAGGAAGCTGGAACTCCTTTCCGCTCTAGGACTCAACACCTCTCTGGCCTTAACCCTTGCGCTGCGCCTCAGTCAGACCGGCATAGATGCTGTGGCCTATGTATGCAGACTACAGGCGGTCAGTTGGCGTTGGGGCTTTTCTCCTCTGTGTCCCATCATCCACACCCCCCACCCGTCAGATCTCAACCCCACTTGGATGACGGCGCGAAGGAGGCAAAGGCGCGTCTCCTGCAAGCGGAGCTGCCATGGCCGGCGGGGACCACCAGGTGGCTCCCTCTGCAGGCGGGGAAGTCCTGGCAGCCTGCGAGCCTCAGAAGGAAACTGAGCATGCGCCTCTGCCTTTTGCCCATCTCTGCTTCTCTCGCTCCCCCACCTGATGGAAAAACACGGGGGTCCCTCACCCCTGCCCTTGGCACCCAGACACCCACCCAGCCCCCCCTCTGGGGCCAAGAGGCTGCAAGGGGGCCTGGCAGGGAGGGAGGGGCTTGGAGGATCATCCCCAGGAAGGGGGTCCCACCAGATGGAAGGCTGAAATGGGGGGGGTCTTGCAAGGAGGGGGGTTTCCTATCTCCTCCCAGCCACAATCGCAGCCAATGCAGGAATTTCTCTCCTTTTAGGCTTCTTTTCCTCTCCATGCCAGGAAAGTTTGGATGCTCTTTGGGAGCCCCAGGAAAGGAATCCCTCCTGCCCTTCGGGGGTCTCCCCAGCATTGCCAAGTAAAGGGTGGGCAGCCACTGCCCCCCCCACTCCCCGGATAATCCAGGATTTCCCTGCAGGAAAGGAGCTGCTGGCAGCGTTGCTGGGGGTTCCATTCAGGGGGCTGGGAGGGGGGCATTTTGGGACCCCTCCTGGGAGGGAGAGAGAGAGAGAAGCTTTCCCCTCCCTCTGTCTGTGTGTGTCTGTGTGTCTGTCTGGGGCCCTTATGGATCTCCAACAGAAAGTTGGGAGGATCAATCCAAGACTCGGGTGGGGGGAGGTTGGGGGACCCTCGTGGGATGGAGTGGGATCTAAGCCCCCCTACTGTTACATCTGTCAATCAGTCTGCCTGCCTGACCCCTTACGGCCCCTTAGATGGACTGTGAGGTTGATGGGCTAATCCCGTCCATGACTCAGCCTGGCTAGATCCCCCTCCCCTCCCCAGGTGGGAGGCCAAAAGGGAGGGAGAAGGTTGGGAAGGGCCGTTTCTGCCCAATTCCAAGGAAGGGAGCCCTGGGCAGACTCCCTCCATCCACTTAGGGGACCCACTTGAGACCCCAGAGAGGGATGCTTGCTTGGTCCTGAAGAGCCAGCCTGGAGGGACCAGAGATCCCAGGCACTTTGGAAGCCCTTCTCAACCAGAGACCCTGGAAGAACCACTGGTGCTGGCCCAAAGGGCTGGAGGCAGATTCTGTGCCCGGAGCAGGTGGGCAGAGGCCCCAGAATGTCCTGCTGGCTGCCCCGAACCCTTTCAGATCAAGAGAAATGAGAAAAATCCCCCTTTGCAAAGCCAAAGGAGAAAACAGCCTAGCCAGGACTGTGTTGGGGGGAATGCTGGTTATTTGGGGGGAAGAGGGGCAGCTGCATCCCATTGGATTGCACCCCCGAAAATACTCTTTAACCTGGAGGTGATCCGTGGGATCGGTTGGAGAGAGGAAAGGATCTCGTGTGACAAGGAAAGCTTCTTCCTGTCTGGAGGGGGTAAAGAGCTCCTGGAACAGGCCGAGGGAATTCCTGGTCTCCAGAAACCACTTTCCTCTTGGCAGGTCCAGGAGGTTCCATGTCAGCCCCATGGAAAAGGGGCTTTGCAGGGCAGCAGAGGTGGGAAAAGCCCCCCCCCCATCCTTCTCGGAAATGGGTCCCTTGAGAAGCTCTGGCCAAGCCCCCACTTCAAGTGTTGTGTTACCCGGAGGGGCCCTGGGAAAACGGCAGCTGCCTCCACCATCCTTTGTGGCTGAAGCAGGAAGACCCCAGAAGCTCAGATGGGGCACCTGGGGGTCCCGGAGCAGCTCCGGCCATCCTGTCCCTGGAGACCAGAGCTGGATTTGGGACGGGGGAGGGGAGACCTTTCCCCAGCAGAAGGCTCCTTCCTCAGCCCAGAAGAGGAGGAGGAGCCGCAGGGGGAGGATTCCCAACAGGGGAGAAGAGCTGATCCGTTTTCCTCCGTCTTCCGTGCCTCCCTGCTGGTCTTTCCTGGGACGGAGGCCAGAAAGAAAAAATCTCTCTTCCCCTTTGCTTTGCCCGGATCGTTTCCCTTCTCCCGGCTGGCTCAGAGCCTGCAAAATGGCAGCAGAGAGTTCGAATTCAGCCCTTCTCGGCTGCTGCCTTTGACTCCCCCTTTTCTTGGCTTCCAGGTGAAGAGGCTGTCAGGGAGGGGACCCCTCCCAGGTAAGAGGTAACCTGCACAGCCCCCCCCATCAGCCACACACTGTGTGTGTGTGTGTGTGTGTGATCTCCCTGGGGATCTAACTCGGGGCTCATCCCAGGGGAGGAAGGGATCCATCTGAAGGGAGCCAAATCCCAGGACTTTCCACCTGCCTCCATTCATCCTCTTCTGTCGCAATCACACTCTGGCCCTTTGTGTGCAATTGTGTGTCTTTGTGTCGAATGCCACTTCACCATTTGGGAAGGAGGCTTCCAAATAAGTCTATAGACGGTCCTCATCTAATGACCACAATGGAGCCCAGAATTTTATGTTGCTAAATAAGGCAGTTGTTAAGTGAGTTTTGCCCCATTTTACAACCTTTCTTGTCACAGTTGTTAAGTGAATCACCGCAGTTGTTAAGTTAGCAACACGGTCGTTAAGCGAATCTGGCTTCCCACTGACTTTGCTTGCCAGAAAGTCCCCAAAGGCCATCACCTGAGTCTGAGACACTACGACCGTCACAAATTTGAGACAGTTACCAAGCATCTGAGTTTTGATCCCGTGACCATGGGGATACTGCAATAATTGTAAGCGTGAAAAACGGTCATAAGTCCTTTTTTAGTGTCCTCGTAACTTTGAACCGTCACTAAATGGACCATTGTAAGTCGAGGTCCCTTTGTTCTTTGTCCAGTGCTGTTTCAGCAGAGACACAACTGTCCTGACAGCTGCCTTCTGCCTCAGTCGGAGTCCCCGGATGCTCTCCAAGGGCAGCCCCACAGAGAGAGCTCTGCGGTAGTCTATCCTGGGGGCGAGCAGGGCGTGAGTGGCCGTGAAGGGAGCCAGGTGGCCGAGGAAAGGGAGCGACTGGGGCAAAACCCAAAACTCTGCCATGGCCCCTCCTAACTACGGCTGCCCCCTGATCCTCAGGCAGGAGTTGTGGCTCCAGAAGGGCCCCCAGATCAGGCCCTATGGGGGGGGTCTGGGCTGGTGCCCCCCATCCATCCTCAGAGGTGATAAATCCCAGAACCAAAAGGAGAAAACAACTGAGCTCCCCCCCCCTTTCACTCCTGCCAGGTTCAGCTGAAGGTTTTGTCCCCCATCCAAAGCGCTGGGACCTTCAGGCACCTGGAGAAGGACCCTGGTCTCTCTTCCCGGGACCCCTTTGTCTTCCCAAAGAGAGGAAAGGAAAGTTGGGTGGGTGCTCCAAGAAGCAAAGTCTCCCCTTGTGGAGGGGCAGAAACAAGGACGAGGAGGGGGCTTTATAGAAGCAGGAGGGGCTCCTGGAAGAAAAGCTCCTTCAGGCCGCATTTCACTCCCCTCTGCAGGAGATGGAAAAAAGGTTTATGGTTTCTTAGAGGTGACTTTTTCCTCTTTAGTCCGGTCTTTCCTGCCACTCCCTCATTCTCTGAGTCTAACGGAAGTGGGACCCACTTAGGAATAGAGACAAATCAGTTTCTCTTGTGACCGACAGGAAAGGCCCAGCAAGGAGGCCTTAAATTGTCTGGGATGGAGTCAGAAGGAAAACAACCCCAGGATCCTCCAATTATAAGCAGAGAAGAAAAATATATTGGTGGTGGTAAAAGAAGACACACAAAGTAGGTAGATGGATCTCTTGTTCTTCTATTTTAATGGGAGTTTCTTTATTTGTGTCTAGGAGTGGATGAGCCAAATCTTGCAAGGAACTGGACGTAACCCGGGAGGAGAGTCCCCTCCATCTCAATGAGGACCTCAAAAGGCCGGAGGAAAAGCAGCCAGAGAGCCAAGAGGAGAAGCCATTTCAACCCTTGATGGGTGGAAAGAGTCTCAGGAAGAGGAGATCCCTCCCTTCCCATCAAAGGATCCACTCAGGAGGAAACCAGATCCATGCATGGAGTGTGGAAAGTGTTAAGTGTGGGTTGAGTGAAGAGTGAAGAGACAGGACTCTCAGCTAAGACAACAGCTCGTTTATTTGGTAGACTGGTAGAAGAAGTGAGTGAGTGAATGTCCAGCAGCTCCTCTTTTAAAGGGAGCTGTCTGGCAGCTCAGCCACTGAGATCTCTTGAATTTCCCACCTGTAGTGTGAACCAATCTATTTAAACCACCTGTCAGATCCCTAAGAGTGATACTGCCAATCAACTGGGAGAAGAGGGAGACTTGGATTCGATTTACTAGCATTGCCTGTGTCAACAGGTATTTTACAACCTATATCCTGGCGCCAAAGAGCCCTGAGATCCTCTTAACGTGGAGGAATGTTTATGATAGCCATGTGGGTTGTTTCACTTTAAAGGATAATGGTGGGAATGCATGTTTGTTCGGGTTCTCAGGAAAACTAGGAAAGAAAACATCTTCACACTTGTGTATTGGCTGCATTCTGACTTAAAGGGAGGGGTCTCTACTGCTTTAATCCTACTTGTCTTGCCTAAGGGTATTCAGATCTTTCTTTAACTGGGTTGCTATCACTTCTGCTTAATGAAAGGATCCTTTTGAACTCTCACATTTCAAGAGTCTTTACTTTCTTAAGTTGGAAGGAGAGGCAATCATTACAGATGGAGAAGAGGCTGAAGAAACCAAGCCAAAAAAAGGGGGGGAGGGTGTCAAATAAAGAGCAAAATTCAAAGTTTTTTGTGGGGGGGATGAGAAGGAGGCAAAAGCTCCCAGAAGTGCAGAGGGTGGGGTGTTTAAGCCCCTTCCCCAGCAAAGGCTCTAATGAAGAGGGTCTCCTCAGCTGGGGGCTCTGGAGGGGCCACGGGGGACCCCCATCTTCCTCAGAGTCACGGAGGATCCCCTCCAGGGTGAGGCTGGCTGTCTTTTCCTCCTGGGCAACCCTGGATCCCCCTCGGAAGACCCAGCCCTGCATGGCTTCTCCCCCACAGGAGCCTCTCCTGGAGAGACAAGGAGGCCAAGCGAGGCTAGAGAAACCCCGGGGGCTGCATTCCCCCCCCCCCACATTCAACCTTGGGACCCATATACCAGGTTCGTCTCTTCCCAGGAATGCCCCAGATCTCCTCCTCCTTCCTGGCCATCCTGGGCTTTCTCCGTGGGTCTGGGCTTTGCTTTCACCTGAGTGCCCAGTGCATGGAAAGAGGTGGCTGAGCAACATGGGATATGGCCTCCCCCATTTCCAGGACTCAGAAGATGGAACCTGGAGGGGGATTTTGCAGATCTGCTTCCCTTCCCCACCACAAGGCTCCCCAGCTTCCTTCTCCCTAGAGGGGCTCCCCACTCAGCCGGGCAGAGGCCTGTCTGGCATCCCTGCAAGAGCCCCCTTGCCTGGCTTCTGCATGGGAAAGGGTGGCAGGGGAACATGGGACATGGGCTTCTGCATTCCCAGGTCTCTGAAGATGGAAGTTGGATTTTGAAGATCAGCTTTCCACCTGCAACACGAGGGTCCTGAGCTCCCCTTCCCTCCCTCCCCTCCACACATGGGATGAGAGGCAGCCTTGATTTCTCCATCTCTTTTCACTTGGATTTTTTTCTAACCTCTCCGTGTTTCTGTCTCTCTCTCTTTCTCCCTCCCTCTCTCTCTCTCTGATTTTTTTTTAACTCTGCAAAATTCAAAAAACTAGTTTTTCACTAAAGTTGATTTTGTTCTTAGAGACTGGCTGCACTATTGCATCAGTCCTTTGGGGCGGTGCCCTTGAGCATTAGCTTTCAAAATAAAGTAAATTTTGGGTCCAACTCAGCTGGCAGCTATTTCAGATCTGTGACATGCTCCGGCATTTACTGGCCTCTGGGATTTTCTCTTTAATCACTATGCAAACAAATATCAGATTTATTTGTTTCTTCAGCCACAGGTGTCGTGTATTCCCTCTGGGGCCACTTTCAAGCATGGAGCTCCAAACCTCTCAATTCTAGATGACCTATTTAATTCCATCTCTCCCCCTGTTATTATGAATCACATGAGGATTATTTCCCTTTCATTTCCCTCCAGAGAATTTGCCAACAATCTCCAGGTCCAAGAACTACTTGAATTATCCAGGGATCCCTCCTGAGAGGGAGAATTGTGGAAAAAGTTTCAGCTCTGCTCTTTGGCCAAATCCTCCAGGGGAGACTTTGGGCAGAGAAATATGGAGTTTTGGGACAAGCAGAGTCTGCGCTCTTGAATGTACGTCTCTCTCCTTTCCAGGTGAAGCCGAGTGTTTCTCTGTGTCGAGAAAAAGCAACTGGATGTTCCACCTTGTGAGAGTCCTTTGATTCTTCTAAATCTTCTTTAGAAACAGGAAAGGGATTCATTAATTCACCCCATGAATGATGGACCTCCTGCTTCTGCTTCTGTTGCTGCTTTTGTCCCATCCAGTCTCTGGGAAGCTGAGAATGAAATGCCCGCTGAGTTTGGAGAACCAGGATGGAAAACCATGGAGCTACTACAGCCCAGGAGACCATCTAATCAGTATAGTCTTCACTGGGTATGAAATATTGCATACAAAGTTGCTTTTCAACGTGGCTCCTTTTCTTCGGTTTGTTTTCCATGATCCGTAAGTCATTCAGGGTGATGGAGTTGCACTCCCTCTATTCTAACACTCTCCTTCTTTTCTGCTTTTTTCCACATTTATTCCTATATTGGGGAATATGTCTAATTTCCTGAATGATTTTGATTTCCGTGGCTTCTCTCTTTTGTGTGATTTTGTGAAAGAGACTCAAAAGGGGGTCTGAAAAAAAGCTGAAAGGGCTACAGATTATTTTCCTCTCTCTGTTCAATCCTTAATTTATCGCTTGAATAATGAATTTAAAGTAGTGGTGGAATCAGTTGTAGTTGCTGTACCTCAGCCCATTTCCATATTTGTGTAACTGATCATTGCGTTTGGATCAATGTTGGTTTAAGGCTCAGTAGGCATCTAGAGGATTATATATATTATATATAAGAAAAGTATTTGTTGTGGCTGTTGATTATAATAACTTTTTTTTCAATAGGACTTCTTACGATTTTTATCATTCCTTACTATTCATTTTCAACATTCAACTGGCCAACAAGAATTCCCAGTTCCTGCACAACCTCACACTTGGCTACAACATCCATCATAACTATTTGAGCACTTTCCACACTTCAGATGCCTTGCTGGACATGCTCTCCACTGGAGAAGCCAATGTCCCCAACTACGGCTGTGGAAGGAAGGGGAACCTCCTGGCTCTTCTTGATGTAGCTCACAGGGAGATCTCCACCCAAATGTCAACATTAGGAGGCACCTACAAAGTCCCACAGGTTTGTGTGTGTGTTTCTCCTTTTGGTAAAGTGAGGGGTGGGTGGTGGTGGGTGAGCAATAGATGCAATCATGTCTTCTCCATGGAATTCAAGAGCTGCTTTTCTCCATATTAGCAAAAACATCAATATTTTACCCCATTATGTTCATGTTGAGATTAATCATAAAAGGCCTGAAATGCAAGCAATACATTCCCTGGAGAAGATATTCTAACAACTATTTAACTGATCAAAAAATATCCCTGGTTGTTGGGGCCTCTATTGGCATCTTCATTTTCACAGATAAATAATGCTTGCCCTATCCAGTCGGATTGAAGTTGGCAATAGTAGCATTTTATCCCTCTAAAAAGTGGAATAAAAATTACTCCAGCAGTTATAGGCCAAATAGACTAGCAGATATTGTGGATAAAATTTATGCCATCATCCTCTTAGTTAAAATTGAGAAAAATGCATTCCTTGCAGAAGGTTTTAGGTAGAGTTAAATGCTATATAGATTTTGTAAGAAATAATTCATGTTAATAATCCAATATTGGCAACAAGTTTGTCTTGAAATATCTAATCTATATCAGTGAGGTAAAACAAGGTTTGCTGCTTTCTAGATGTTAGTGCAGCATTTGACTCAATAAACAGAGAAATCTGATGGAGAAAATGTTTTGCCCTCAAAATGGAGCTCAGACTGTTGGCCCTGATCCAAGCCCTTGTTTGAGAGGGAGGTTTGGGCTCAATGGAGCCATGAGAAGAAGGATCTATGCTTACCAAGGGGGAAGGGAAAGATGCATATTTAAACCCTTCTTATTCAGTGTAGATATGAATGACTTACTAGGAGTAATGCAGAATCAAAAAACAGATCATAAATAAATGTTATTTCATCTTTTGACAAAAATGACTAAATTAGTGGACCAATGAAATGCAGTGCATGTAGTATACAATACTTGGATTTCAGAAAGGCTTTGACAAAGTCTTCCACAACCTATTTCTCAGGAAGCTGAAAATATGTGGGATGGACAGCATCAGCCCCAGATGGAGTCAGCCTGTGGTCCTCAGTGGAACTACGTCTGCATGGAGGGAAACAAGCAGTGGGGGACCCCAAGTTTCCATTTTAGGCCCAGTTCTCTTCAACATCTTCATGAATGATTTGGATGAGGGGAGAAATGGGGAAATCATCAAATTTGAAGACAACATTAAAGTGGCAGGATTAGCCAACACCCCAGAAGATAGGCTGAAAATCCAGATGGATCTAGGTAGACTTGAACTCTGGGCCTATCTAACAAAATGAAATTTAATGTAGAGAAAAGAAAGATTTTATGCTTAGACTAGAAAAACCAAATGTCCACTTACAGATGAGGTGAAACCTTGTTCAATAAGTGTAACTGTGAGAGGATCTTGTAGTCCGAGTGGACAATCACTTAAATATAAGCCAGCAATGTGTGGCAGCAGCCAAAAAAGCTAATTAAGTCCTAGGTTGCATTAACAGAGGGATAAAATCAAGATCACATGAAGTATTTGTACCGTTTTATAATGCCTTGGCAAGACAACACTTGGAATAGTGCATCTAGTTTTAGCCAGCATATTATAAAAAAGATGTAGAGACTCTGGAAAGAGTGCAGAAAAGATGATTAAGAGCCTGGAGACTAAAACATATTTATTTATTTATTATTTATTTATTAATCAAATTTCTATACCGTCCTACTCCCGAAGGACTCAGGGCGGTGAACAGCCAAGATAAAATACAGATAATACAAATATTAAAAAATCCCTTAAAATTATTAAATATTTCGGCCAAAACACAGATTAAAACACCCAATTTATAAAATCACATGAATTAAAAATTTAAAAGAGGAGAGTTAGGCCAGGCCAGCCTGCTGAAATAAAAAAGTTTTGAGAGCACGACGAAACGTGCGCAGGTCCGGGATCCTCCGTATCTCTGGGGGGAGCTCGTTCGAGATGGTAGGTGCCCCCACAGACACTGTTTGGCCGACGGCACCCTGAGAAGCCCCTCTCTATGGGAGCGTACTGGTCGGTGAGAGGCTATTTGTAGCAGAAGGCGGTCTCGTAAATACCCCGGTCCGATGCCATGGAGTGCTCTAAAGGTGGTAACGAAAAACTTGAAGCGCACCCAGAAGACCACCGGGAGCCACTGCAGCTCGCGCAGGAGGGGGTCACATGGGAGCGCCACGTCGCTCCCATAACCACCCGCGCGGCTGCATTCTGGACCAGCTAGAGCCTCCGGGTGCTCCTCAAGGGGACCCCATGTAGAGAGCATTGCAGTAGTCCAGGTGGGAAGTAACGAGAGCATGAGTGACCGTATTTAACGAGTCCCAATCCAGAAAGGGATGCAACTAGCGAATCAGGTGGACCCGATATGAGGAACAATTGCAGGAATTCAGTATGTCTAGTCTAGTGAAAGGACTAAGGGTGACATCATAGCAATGTACCAATATTTGGGGGGCTGCCACAGAGAAGAGGAGGTCCACCTATTTTCCAAAGTACTAGAAGGCAAGACAAGAAACAATGGATGGAAACTAATCAAGGAGAGAAACAACCTAGAACTAATTAGAAATTTCCTAATGGTGAGGAATGGAGCGTCTCCCCTTCAGAAATTGTGGGTGGTCCATCACTGGAGGCTTTGAAGAAGAGACTGGACAGCCACTTGTCTGGAATAGTATAGATAGATACAGATTAACAGAGTTGGAAGGGACCTTGTAGGTCATCTAGTCCAAGCAGACCCTGCACCATTTCTGACAGATGACGGTCCAGTCTCTTCTTGAAAGCTTCCAGTGATGAAGCTCTCACAACTTCTGAAGGCAACTTTATCTCTTTATTTCCAGGTTGAATCTCTCCTTGTTCCGTTTCCATCCATTATTCCTTGTCTGGCCTTTGTCCGGCCTTAATGCGATTAAGGATTGCATTGGCTTTTTTGGCTGCCGCTGCACACTCTTGACTCATATTTAATTGGTTGTCCACTAAGACTCCAGGATCCCTCTCACAGTTACTGCTATTATGCCTGGTTTACTGCTTGAACAGGGGGTTGGACTAGAAGACCTCCAATGTCCCTTCCAACCCTTTTATTTTGTTATATGTTCTGTTATAGGTACACATGTTTAGCCTGCTAAATTCCTATTGGAATAGACTGATTTACACAGATAATGTGATATTATTATACATTGAATTGTATAGACTAGGATTGTTTTATCTTAATAATTATCTGATAATTTATAAGCAAGTTCAAAAGTTATGGTCTTTGTGAAATGACATCATAGCCATAGATGGTCAGCCATTAGAGCAAGTAACACCTTTCCTTACCTGGGGTTGTTTTCTCTGAGCCTGAATCTTGGCTCCCTCATCATCAAAGGAGCTCCGTTAGAGAAAGGGCAGGAGTGAAAGTGGTGCTTAAATGAAAACCTCATAGCTCTCCAGCTTCCTCAGCCCCAATTATTAAACTATAGGAGGCCCAGTTTCCCCCCATGTTCTTCCATCAATCTGATGTTTGGGGCTCCAGAGAGAAACCACCAGCAGAACCAACCCAATCTCAGCCTCTGAGGAGGATCTTGGGGTGGGTAAAAGGACTCCAGCTGCTGCCCTCAGAGCTGATTTGGGAATTTACACCATTTCTGCTTTGTCTAAATTCAGAAAATATGGGTATTATTGGCATGAAATTTTATCTATGGAAACTGACAGACTCTGAAAATTGTGGCTGTTGGAACAGACAAAACTTCAGTTAAAGACCAAACTTGGATTATGCAACTGACAAATCTTATTAGGCTTTGAGGTCTGCCTGTTTCTTGTATAACTGGAGAGAGAAGTTAAAAAATTTCCTCCAGAAAGAATCTGGGATAGAGAAGCAAAAAAAGATGCAGCAATCCTGGGAAATTATAATAGGCCCTTTATTGGAATAGAATACTCCAGTTGGCATTTGCACGTGTTAATCTAATTGTGGTAAATTGTAGGGGTGACACACTAATATAATTTACATTTTTATTATTTTTTTTAGTTTTAAAAAACAAACTTTATTAAATTTAAAAAGATAAAATGATATAAAACATTCACAACCTTAAAATACAATCAACAATACTAATCATAACAAAACAAACTAAATATATGTAATATATATAAGTACAAATATACACAGTGACTTATTTCCTCTTTTATCTTAATGATGGTGTATGATTATTACTTTTAATTTCTTACTAAATTTTAACTTTACCTTCTTTTCCATTGGTTTATCCACTCATACCAACTATCCCATACCTTAAAATACTGTGAGTCTTCCTTGTCTTTCAATTTCAATGTTAGTCTATCCATTTCTGCACATGTATAAATTTTTTGAATTATTTGCTGCTCCGTTGGCAATTGATCTGTTTTCCAGACTTGTGCTAGGGCTAACCTAGCCGCCGTGATTATATGTAATGTTAGGTATTTTGTTTCTTTTCTAATGTTTTGTTTAAGCATTCCTAACAAAAAGATTTCTGGTTTTAGCTCAATATCTTCCGCAGTTATTTCTGATATCCAAATTCTTATTTTTATCCAATATTTCTTAATTTTTGGGCAAAGCCACCAGACATGAAAGAAGGTTCCCTGTGCTTGTTTGCATTTCCAACACGTTGGATTAAGATTTGCATACATCCTCACCAATCTCGCAGGGGCTAGATACCATCTGTACCACATCTTATAATGGTTCTCCTTATATGCTACTGATTTTGTTATTCTATAGTTGGTTTCCCATACCCTTTCCCATTCTTCCAATTGTATATTTTTACCAATATTCCTTGCCCAGGCTATCATTTGTCCTTTAACTAGATTTTCTGCCAGGTCGAATTCTAATAAATATTTGTAAATCTTTTTTTTTATTTTTTATTTTTTGAAAAGTTTTACAAAAAAGAAAAAAATTCAAATATTTCCTCTTCTCCTCCTTCCCCCTCCCCTCTCCCTCCGCCTCCGGACTTCCCAGAACAAAATGCAGGGTAAAACAATTAACAATCATATGCTAAGCTAAGCTAACTAAGTACAGATTCCTATCCCCCCATCAACACTTTAACTCGCCTTTTACTTAACTAAATATACATACTCTTAACTTTTCTATTCATTCATAAGCTATTTGATACTTTTTAGTTTGATATTTGTTTTGAATGTAATCAATCCATCTTCTCCATTCCGATATATATCTTTCTTGTGAATGATCTTTCAAATATGCTGAAATTTTTGCCATTTCTGCCAAATTTGCCACTTTTAATGTCCATTCTTCAATAGTAGGCAATTCTTCCTTCTTCCAGTATTGCGCCACCAAAAGTCTAGCTGCAGTTATTAAATTTAAAATCAATTTAGTCTCTATAACTGTACAATCTGTGATTATACCCAACAAAAACAATTGTGGAGTAAACTTTATCTTCTTTTTAAGAATATTTTGGATAACCCACCATATTTTAATCCAAAATGCTTTAACTTTTTTACAAGTCCACCATATATGATAATAAGTAGCATTGTCACAATCACGTCTCCAACACTTAGATTGAAAATTCGGATACATACAAGCCAACTTTTTAGGATCCAAATGCCATCTGTAAAACATTTTATAAAAATTTTCTCTTAAATTTTGTGCTTACATAAATTTTACATTTCTAACCCATATTTTTTCCCAAATTTCCATCATTATTGGTTCCTGAATGTTTTGTGCCCATTTTATCATGCAATCCTTAACTAATTCCGTTTCTGAATCTATTTCTATCAGTATATTATATAATCTTTTTATATGCATTTGACTTTGATCTCTAATTTGTTTTACCAAATTTTCCTCCTTCTGCATGATACCAATTCTCTGGTCTTCTTTCCATCTAGCTTGCAACTGTCCACACTGAAACCAAGTTTGAATTATTTTTTCTTCTTTTAATGCCTTTATAGATTTTAACTGCAATATACCCCCTTCCATTTTAAGAAGCTCTTTATAAGTAATCACCTCTTGCTTTTGTTCTACACTTATATTCTCTATTGCATGTCTGGGTATTGCCCATATAGGTATCTTATAATTTAACTTATATTGATACTTCTTCCAAACTCGTAACAAGGCATTCCTTAATATATGGCTTTTAAAGGCCTTATCCACCTTTTTGTCATATAATAAGTAAGCGTGCCAGCCATATAACAAATCATATCCTTCAATATTCAATATTCCTTCTTCTGTTGAATTAATCCAGTCACTAATTATTGTTAGGACAGCTGCTTCATAGTATAATCTTAGATTAGGCATTTTTAAGACCTCCTCTTTCACATATATCTTGCATTATTTTTAACTTTATTCTCGGTCTTTTCCCTGCCCAAGCAAAGTTATTAATACCCTTCTGCCATTCCCTCAAATTATCATCTTTCTTAAGTATTGGTATCATTTGAAACAAAAATAAAAACCTAGGTAAAACATTCATTTTTATTGCTGCTATTCTCCCCAACAAAGATAATTGTAATTTTCCCCAATTCTCCATTTCTTTCTGTATTTTTTGCCATAGCAATTCATAATTATTTTTATATAATTTTACATTTGAGGCTGTAATATATACTCCTAAATATTTAGGATATTTAAGCTTTTTACTATTTCAAATCCTGTTAGTCTTTCTAGTTCTTCTTTTTGCTTTACCGTCATATTTTTAGCTATTATCTTTTTTTTTTTGTTTATTTATTTTAAATCCAGACATTTGACCGTATTGGGTAATTATATCCAGTAAGCCTATAACTGATTGTACTGGTTGGGTTAAAGTAACAACCAAGTCATCCACAAATGCTCTTAATCTATAATCATGATGTCTAATTTTAATTCCCTTTATTTTATTTGACCCTCGTATTTTATTCAGTAGTGGTTCCAAAGTTAAAATAAACAATAATGGTGATTAAGGGCATCCCTGTCTTGTTCCTTTTTCAATTTTAAAAGTTTCTGTTAAACCACCATTAATTATTATTTGTGCTGTTTGTCTCTGATATATTGCCCTAATAGATTATGTAAAGTATTCTCCAAACTGCATCTTTTCTATTATTTTCAATAAAAATTGCCAATTCAATCGATCAAATGCCTTCTCCGCATCCAAAAAGATAAGTACTGCAGGGACTTGGTTGTTCCTTTCCAGATATTCCAATAAGTTTACAATTTGTCTTACATTACCTTTCATTTGTCTCCCACTTAAAAATCTAGATTGGTCATTATGAATCATTCGTTGCATAATTACCATTAACCTATTTGCTAGTATTTTAGCAAAAATCTTATAATCAGTATTTAAAAGCGATATTGGCCTATAATTCTTAGGTTGACTATGATCTTGGTCCTCCTTTGGAATCAATGAAATAAAGGCTGGAAAGGGATTGATGTCTGTCAGAAAAAAAAGTAAAATCCTTTTCTTTTGGATTTCGTTCTCGCCAAAATCTCTCAACTCCATATCATCCATCATATCAAAAAAAGATTTGGGCAGTCTTACACATTTTTGAAGTAATCCTTTTTTGTCCTTTTGAGTGTTCAGTACTCCATTCCAATCACCCATTAATATACACGATTTATAATCCCATTGTATTATTTTGCTATGCAAAAGCTTATAGAATTTTTTTGCTGTTGATTGGGAGCATATACTCCAATTAAAAGTGTTCTCTTCCCCTCTATTAAAAGTTCAATTGCAATATATCTTCCTTGAGCATCTGCCTCAATTAATTTAGCTGTTAAATCTGTCCTTAAGTATATAACTATACCATTTTTCTTCTCTGGGGCAGATGCAACAAAGTGTGTTCCCAATCTTCAATTTATCAAATATTTTTGATCTGTCACTCTAATATGTGTTTCTTGCAGACAAATTATATCATTTTTAAACTGTTTCAGATAATGAAATATTTTCTTTCTCTTTTGTGATGAATTTAAACCATTGACGTTCCAAGTCAAAAATTTAGTTGCCATTCTTGGCACCTTGAAGCTTTAAAAGGGCCAGCTAAAGATCCTCCTTCACCTTTCTCTTCGGCCTTGCCCCCCCCCACCCCGCCCCGCTTCTGTTTTTGTAGCTTCTTGAGCTTTCATTTGAGTTTGCTGTGTCTTTAAATCTTGTTCTTTTCGCTTTGCTGCTGCACGGGTCTGCCTTTGTTCTTGTGGTTCTTCTCTTTTTTCAGCTATTTCCAAAGGTTGATCAGTACCAAAAAATTGTAATAAATCTTCTCCAATAAGCGAGGTCTCTCCTGCAGCTTGTGGCTGTTTACTTTCCTTCTGTCCCTGTATTGCCAGCTCTTCTTTTCTTCTCCTCATTTCTGAGATGGTGGGCATCCAGCCTTTAATACATTAGTATAAAAAACTCTTGCCTTCCAAATTGTGTTAAGGCGATACCTTTCTCCCATATAATTCACCACCAATCCAGCTGGAACATCCCATCTAAACTGAATCTGTCGATTTCTAAGTTCATCCACTAAGAAAGCAAACTCCTTTCGGCTTCTCAACATTTTGGGGGGAATTTCTTTCAGCACTAAAACCTCTTGTCCTTCAATTTGAAGTTTATTTTTATAGAAAACTTGTAAATTTTCATTTCGGGTCCTCCTCGTTATAAAGTAAATCACAATGTCTCTTGGCAATTGATTCTGTCTGGCAAACCAGGAATTGACACGATATATTTTGTCAATTTGCCAAGAGAGATCTGCTTGTTGCTCCCCAGTTATCTTTGCAAAAGCTTCTGCAAAGATCTCTCTCAAGTTCTCTCGATTGTGTTCTCTCAGACCTCTTACTCTCAGGGCAAATTCCATCGCTCTATACTGTAACATCACCACTTCATCGTCTGCCCTGTCCACCTTGGTCTGAACTTCATTCATTTTATTTTCCAAATTCAAATTGGACTGATTAATTTCTTCGACTCTTTCATCCAACAATTCAATGTGTTTTGCCAAACCCTGAAATGCCATTACTATGTCTTCTCTTATTTCTTTATTCCGAGTTTGTATAACTTCTTTAATTTCAGCCATTTCTTCAGACACTCCCTTAATTTTCCCCTCTAAAAAGGAAGTTTGTTGCTTCAAAGCATCCTGCAGAGATTCCCGTAGAACTTCCAAAGTCAATATTTGTGGGTTTGAAGTAGACAAAGATTGTAATTTTAATGGTTCTGCTGGCGATCCTCCAGCACTTTTAAAGCCAGATTTGATTTGCTTAGAAGCCATTTTTAGCCTTCAATTTATACTTCCTACAGCAACCAAATCAATAAGTCCAAATGTTTTTAAATCTTTTGTAAGTATTATAGTTTATTTAAAATCCAAACTGTAGCCTTTCCACTTTAAATCTTTCTTTCTTTGGTGTAGAATCCAGTAATCTTAAACAGCCTTAGGAGCGCTAATGATGTTAACTATCACTTTCACTATAACTTTCACTTTTACGCCCTGTTACAGTTGAGGCGCCATTTTTGCTTTCGTTTTAAAAGTCTTAGAAGGAAGAAGTATAGACACAGAGTTAAAGTTCAGTACTTGCAGTTACTAGGACTCCTGTTTTTGTTCTGCCTGCTTTGAGCTTGTTTTGAATCTGAATGTTGATTGCAGGGGTGGTCACGGAGTCTTGTTCTGCTTGAAGCAGAAAAGCCTTGGATTCGGAGCTCAGTCGAACTACCAGGGAGTTCTCACCCTCCAAGTCCCAGAATTGCTCCTAGGGCTTTTGGGTAGCTCTACCTTAGTCCGGCTGCTTGCCTTCCTCTCTTCTCCCGTGGGGAAGGTTTCCAAGCCGCCAGACAGCTGATTTGCGCTGTCTTGGTGGTTTTAATGAAATCGCAGGGCTGACGGTCCGAAAGGAGCGTCTGTCAGCGCCTGCGGTGCCACCGGAAGCCCAGCAGCTTATGGGATATTTGTAAATCTTTGAAATCAAGTTTCCATCTTTAGCTCCTAATAATTTGTCTAGCCGATTGGGGTTTATTTCGATTCCTCCTTCCTCACTATCTTTATTGTATCTAGTTTGTATTTGTAGGTAGGGCCACCAATCCATTTCTATACCTTGTTCCCTAAGTTCCTGCCGTGTTTTTAATCTTCCATGAGGATCCAGTAATTCTTTATATCTTATTAATTTATGGGGGGCTAGTGTATTGGGGTGCACTGCCGCCTCCAATGTGGATATCCAGCCGGGAACCTTCATATAATGTTTATTTTTAATTTCAAGCCAAGTGCCAATTAATGAATTTCTTATTATATGATTTTTAAAATGTTTATACGTTTTGTTCCCGGCATTTCACAAGAAGGCATGCCACCCCTTCAATAAATCATGGCCTTCCAATTTTAATATCTATGATTATCCAAATTGACCCATTCTTTAATCCATGTTAGACTCACCACTTTATAGTATTTTTCCCACGCTGGTAGGCCAAAACCCCCTCTAGTCCTATCATCCTGTAATATGTTTAAATTTATCCTTGGTTTTTTTCCCTCCCATACGAATTTTGATGTTATTTTATTCAGATTTGTAAAGAAGTTTTTCTCTAGTTTAACCGGAATAGTTTGAAATAAGTAGAGAAATCTTGGCAGTATATTCATCTTTTTCGCCGCAATTCTTCCTAGCAATGATAGCTTTAGTTTCCCCCATCTTTCTAAGTCTTTTTTAATTTGTTATACTAACTCTCTGTAATTATTATCTTTTATGGCTACATTCCTAGTTGTCAAATTGATACTTAAATATTTTATCTTCTTAACTACTTGTAATCCTGATTGTTTTTCTAACTCTTCCATTTATTCTACTGTTAGGTTTTTAGTTAATATTTTGGTCTTATCTTTATTAATTTTTAAACCTGCCACTTTGCCGAATTTCTCTATTTCTTCTGTTAATTTTAATTCTGTTTCTAGTGGGTCCTCTATGAAGAATAAAAGGTCGTCAGCGAATGCTTGGACCTTGTATTCTTCTCCTTTTACCTTGAGTCCTTTTATGTTTTTGTTTAACCTAATTCTTCTGAGTAAATTTTCCAAAGTTAGAATAAAAAGTAGTGGTGAAAGTGGGCACCCTTGTCATACTCCTCTACTTATTTCAAAAAAATTTGTTAGTTCCCCGTTGACTAGTATCCTTGCTCTCTGTTTTGTGTATATTGAAACTATCATCTTTTCAAATTTCTCCCTGAATTTCATATTTTTTATTTATTGTGTCATAAATCTCCAATTAACCCGATCAAATGCTTTTTGTGCATCCAGAAAAATCAGGGCTACCTGTTTCTCTGGATGCACCTCATAGTATTCTATTACATTAATCACAGTCCTTATGTTGTTTTTAATTTGTCTTGCCGGCAAAAATCCGTTCTGGTCCGAATGTATTCTATGGTTTAATATTGCCTTTAATCTGTTTGCCATCAAGTTCATAAAAATCTTGTAATCGGAATTTAGTAAGGAGGTCGGCCTATAATTTTTTGTCTGTGTTGTATCTGCCCCTTCTTTCGGGATTAGCGAGATGTATGCTTCCCTCCAAGAGTCTGGCAGCTTTGCCTTTCTCAGTGCCTCATTGTAAACCTCTAATAGTATCCAATTTAATGATTCCCCTAATCCTTTGTATAATTCTATTGGTAATTTTATTATTTTTTAATTTGTTTATTATTTTCATTTATTATAATACAATCTTGCTAATATTCTGTCTTTAATATTTTAAACAATGTCTGATTAACAAACTATTCTAATACATTCATGAGAACCAGGTTGGATTTATTAAAATCTAATATTTTGGACTTGATCTGACCCCAAATATAACACAGCATTCTTCATTGCTTTTTCAGATCAGTCATGACATTGTTTCAGAGGCTCTGAGTGATAAATGGAAATTCCCCTTTTTCCACCAGATGTTCCCCAAAGAAGGGATCCAGTACCCAGCAATTGTCCACCTACTCCTCCATTTCAGATGGACCCTGATTGGCCTCTTTGCTTTAGACACAGAGAAGGGAGAGAATTTCATGAGGATTTTTCCTCCTGTGCTTGTCAGGAGTGGAATTTGTGTGGTTATATCACAACTGTTCTCAACAACTGGATACACAACAGCATCCCCCAGGGAGGCCCTCTCTAAATGGAGACAAGTCAACATCTTTGTTCACTTCATGGAATTTGATTCTATTTGGGAGAGAATTATTCCTTTCCATGAAATATTTATGAGTCTGCCAGGACTCATTGATGGGAAAGTCTGGATCCTCACAAATTTTGCAGAGTATGAAATGAACAAGCGTAAACTTCTCAAATACATCCATAGTATTTGGAACTTTGGTTATCTGGTAAAAGATAGGCCAAAAGATTCTGCCTTTGAATCACATTTCTTTATGGAAGAAAAGTTTCAAGATCATTATTTCCGCTGTTCTCTTTCAAACATCGTCTTTTCTGTCAAAGGCCGCAGAAGATGCACCCAGAAAGCCCCACTGGAGACCCAGGAGAAAAGGAACAGGATCTTGGCCCCAAATCACTATCACTTTTACAGTATCATTCAGACTCTGACCCAGGCCTTGAATGCCGCTTATTCCTCCAGATCGAGAAGGAGAAGGAAGGAGGAAGAAAAGATCTTGGGGTCTCCAAGGCTGCAGCCATGGCAGGTATGGGATCCCGATATGGATCCATTAATCTTAGATCCTTTGGAGAAGGAATCCAGAGGAGAAGGAGGGGAACCACCTCAACAGATCTGTCCAATTCAATTACTCAGGGAATAATGGTTCCAAAGAGTAGATACCATGGCATTTTAATATTAAACTCTGCTCATTTGAAAATGTTGTATTCTTTTTTAAAATGAATTCCTGTATTTGTGGGTTTGTGATTAGCATGGTGGAATTTCCCCTTTGTTCCGTCCCCACTGCAGGTGGGTCTGTGTGCAGCTCAACAGGCAGCTAAACCCCCCTCTTCTCCTCCAGTGAAAGGGAGCCTGGGGTGGATCTGGGTGTTTCATTGGGAGAAAAGGGCACGGAGAAACTGAGGAAATGCAAAGAGTGAAAGTCAAATATAAATAGGAGATAGGCAGCATTAACTAACAGCCAACAAAGAAGCAGCTGGAACCTCTCCAGCGATGCTCCGTGTGAGGGACGGAGGCCTCCGGATGACCAGGTGTCTCGGTCAAACCGGCTGCTTCCGTCTCCTCCAAAGGCTGAGAGAAAAGGGAGTCTGGCTTCAGACCATACAGTTAGGCTTATCTGCCCCCGGCCACTAGGTGGGGCTAGAGCAACAACAGCACAATAGTTATATTGTATAAATACTACACATTTATTTGCAACTACCTGATTTGTCATCTATCTGCTGTATATAAAAAACGTAATTAACAGGCAATCCAACAATAAAGTTAAATTTCAAAACTTCAAAATGGTCTGTTATCTGCTGTTGTATTTAACTCACAGAAAATTTGCAGGGGCTTCTTATCTACCACCGACCACCACAATAATTATCTCTGATCCATCATGAATCTGTCCATGTTTAAACATCTTTGTTTGATTCTTAATAATAATGCATTTCCTTAAAACTTTAATTAGGATCTTTCCCAGCAACTGCTTTCCATTCCCCAAAGTCACAGGACCTCCTGTAAATTGAAACACGACAACTCTTAAGATTTGTTTTCCAGTTAAATATGACAAGTCCATTCCCCAATCTCCCTCAATCTTCTTGAAAGAATCCATTTCTTCAGTCATCCATTCTGCCACTTTGAGTCTTCAGGGTCCATGGCCTCTCCAGCCATCTCCAAGCAGCCTAACTTCAAACCAGACTCCTCCTTCACGGATGCCAGCAGCAAATTCAGTTCCACTCCATCCATCCAATCCAATCCAATTCAATTCAATCCAATCCATCTGATTCAACAATTGTTGCTTGCTTCTGATTATCGTCTTTAAGTTGATTTAAAAGCATTGTTATTTTATCAAACTTTTTAAATGAAATTTCAAATAAGGCTTGTTAAGTTGAAAAGCTTGATATTCTTTAAATTAGATCAAATTAGCTTATTCTAAAATTATATTAATTACCGTATTAATGACAACATAGAAAAATTAATGACAAATGGCAAATTGTTATCTATCACCTTCAGGTTTCATAAGAAAGATTTAAAAGGGTTAAAAATTATTTCGGTATCTTTTTGAATACAGTTTTGATGTACTTAGTTATCATACCATCCGCTCCTCAGGTTTCTAATCACATCACACAATTGTTTGTGAGTCTGTCAGATCCGTGAATCTGCCTTTCTTTGGGGGAAGGAGGGGACCCCGGATTACATTTATACTTTACCTTCTACCCCTTTCCTCCCCCCATGTATCTTGTACCTGCAGCCCATTGATTTATAACCTTTAGCCTGGTGCCTAAGCGGCCTGGCATTTTCTCACCTTTTGGGGAGCGTAAGGGGAGGGGGGGCATGTGTCGGAAGAGGACCCTGGGAAAGTTCCCTTATCACTTTCTCAGAGCCGCGGGTACAATAACATCTTCACACCTGTGGATTGGCTGAATCCCCACTGGACTGTTGGGAAAATTTCTACTTTCCTTTATTCTAACTGTGTTGCCTGAGGGCCCCCAGAGCCTCCTTTGATTCCGTCCTTCCACCACTCCTTCCCAATAAAAGCTTCCTTTTGAAAGGCCAAGTTTCAAGAGTCTGTACTTTCCTGAATGAGGAGGAGAGGCCGGACCTTACAGAGTCCTTTACTGAAATCCATTGATCCATTGATCCATTGATACCACCAGAGTTCCCATAATCTATTTAGGAAGTGTGATGATGTGTGAGAATGATTTTTGGGATGAGGGGAAGAGAGGCTGCCTAGGGAAGGATCAGAGAAGAGGGGAGAATCCTGCAGCTGCATAATGGGAGGGAAAGAAACCCAGAAAGGATCCTGGCTAACTTTTCAGGCTGAGAAAAGAGTTGGTGGGAGATTTGTTCTTTCAGATCTGCAAAATGTTGTTAATGTCACATTACAATTAAGTAGAATTAGCACATCTGGAGGTGTTTTCCATCAGGATGACCAGGGAGAAGATTAGCCTGACAACTTTCTTCTTGATCAACCCATGCTTTCTGGGAATCAACCTGTTGTTTTCAAAGAGTTTATGAATCATCTTTTTTTTTCTCTGTTCATTTTATTTGTCATCTGCTCTAGAATGTTCCCTATAATTGATCAATTGTGTCAATTATATTTTCTCTATATTTTGTCAGTATATGATTGACAAATTTTTCTCAAACTTTTTCATTCACTTATGAAGATGATGACAATATTTGTATCCTAATTAAGCATATTTGGAGATTAGACAATTGTGGAAGAAAGATTCAATGTGGGATAAGAAACAAAGTTCTCTGTTTTTCAAATTCCTGGATGTTCCCATTCTAGTTTCATCCCTTTCTGGAGAAGAATGAATTTTGGAATATTTCTGAGAAGAAAATGTATTTGGACCAAAATGGAGAGATAAAAGCAGATCTGGCCATTCAGGCCTCCTTGGTTCTCCCCAAGGAGAATCCCAGAGAAGAGACTCTGGCGTATTTTGAAAGACAAAAACTTACTATCGAGCAAGATGCTCTTTCAGGGCTAAAGTTGCTCAATAAGGTGAGAGAAATGTTGGTGTCTTTTCTCTGTTTTCCAAAGTCTGAGGTCCCATTTCAAGTGAGCAAAGCCTAGAGTCTCCTGGGTGGTTGGCCTCCCAAACCAGGTGGTGTCATCTAATGGAAGTTCTTCAACAGACGGGACTTAAGTGGAGTGGGTTTGCCATGTTTTATGGAAACCTTTCAAGATCTTACTGGTCTGACCTTTCTTTCTTCATCATAGTTTTATTCTACATTAAAAAATCTAATGGAATAAAAGTTTCCTCAATCTTTTACAGTAAACTTTCTCCTCAGTTTTAATAAGAATATATCATCATACATAAATATTTTTTTAATTCCATCTCTCTTGACTTTATTAAATAGAAAAGTCCTTTATTGTAATGTTAAATTCTGAAAGCAAAAGGGAGGAACTAAAGGAAGAATCTGCCAGTTGTTTTACCTCCTGCATCTGTTTAGGAGTAGTCAGAGGTTTCCTATTTACCTCAGTGAAGACCAGAGGCTACTTGTCTCCTTCCATTTCTGCCTCCATTTTCCATGGACGGAGAGTCCTAATGTCTTTTCTTTGGCATTCCTTGTTTTTCTGCTTAGTCCCTGCCTCAGTCCAAATGTGTGGAAAGTTGTCATCCTGGATTTGTCAAGAGGGCTCGAGAAGGAGAGCCAGTTTGCTGCTATGACTGCCTTCCTTGTCCGGAGGGGACCTTCTCCACTCAGGAAGGTGGGTCACACTGAGGAAAATGGGAGGCTTTCTGGAACTGGATCCATCCAGAACCTTTTCATGAAAGTGCAAGTTAAAAAACAAATCGAAGCTCACCTGGGTTTTTTATTTTTAACCTGCACAATTTCTTATCTAAACGGAGGTAAATCAAAAAGACTTGGAAGAAGGGGCTGGGAAAGAGATGGGAGGAGGGAGTGGCAGACTGGGCAAGCTTTACTAACAGCAGAGGAAATATCTCTTCTGCTTTTTAGTTTGGATATGTGCTGCTAAGTTCACCTTTCTAGGAACATCTGAGATCTTTGAAACTAGATGAATTGTTTCAGGTCCACCTTCTGAAAGACCTTGCAATTCATTGTTTATTGGCCTCCCTTGAGGATGACTGAGAAGGTGTCACTGGGCCATAATGGGGTGCTCTGGATAGTTATGGGGGGAACTCATTACACAAATAGTCTGCCAGTCATGTAGATCAATCAATCAATCAACCAATCAGAATAGAGTAGAAGGAACTTTGGAGGTCTTCTAGTCCAGCCCCCTGTTGAAGCAGGAGACCCTATACCATTTCAGACAAGTGACTGTCCACTCTCTTCTCAAAAACCACCAATGTTGAAGAACCCACAACTTCTGGAGGCCAGCTGTTCCACTGGTTAATTGTTCTCACTGATTGGAAGTTTCTCCTTAATTCAAGGTTGCTTCCAGATGTTACAAGATACTATAGATATCCTCCAAGTCTAGATATTAACTGCCATGTGGCAGGACTCAGGATGTTTGCCTAAAATGTTTGCCTAAAATGATTTTATGATTCAATATTAACCTCTAATAATATAGGTTCTTATGAAGATTCTATGCATTACACAGGAAATAATTAACATTCTATGTCTTTGCTCACCTTCATATACCTAGCTACATTTTTAATGAAATAGCTAAGAAATACTTCTTGGGAAATGCCCATGGTAACAGCTGTCATTCAAAAAAGGTATTTCTTGACATGTTAAAAAACCATTATATTAAAGAAATATTGCTTTTTGGCTTTCTCAGATACAGAAAAATGCAACAAGTGTCCAGATGATAAATATCCAAATAAGAACAGAGTCCAATGTATCCCCAAAGTCATAAACTTCTTGTCTTATGAAGAACATCTGGGCATCATCCTGGTCTCTTTTGCCCTATTCTTCTTCCTAACCACAGGCCTTGTTTTAATCATCTTCATTAAATACCGAGAAACTCCCCTTGTCAAAGCCAACAACCGAGACCTCTCCTACATCCTCCTGGTCTCCCTCCTGCTTTGCTTCTTGTCTTCTCCTCTCTTCATTGGTCAACCAAGGAAAGCCACCTGCCTTCTCCGACAAATGGTTTTCAGCATCATCTTCTCAGTTGCCGTTTCTTCTCTCTTGGCCAAAACCATCACGGTGGTGCTGGCTTTCCTGGCCACAAAACCAGGAAACCGAGTGAAGAGATGGTTGGGGAAGAGCTTGGCCAACTCCATCATCCTTTCTTCTTCTGCTGCCCAAATTATCATCTGCTCCACCTGGCTGGGAGTTTCTCCCCCTTTCCCTGACTCTGACCTCCACTCCCAGCCTGGAGAGATCATCCTGCAATGCAACGAAGGGGCCGTTGTCATGTTCTACGTCACCCTCAGCTACATGGGCTTCCTGGCTGCCATCTGCTTCACGGTGGCTTTCCTGGCCAGGAATCTGCCTGGGGCCTTCAACGAAGCCAAGCTGATCACCTTCAGCATGCTGGTCTTCTGCAGTGTCTGGGTGACTTTTGTGCCCACCTACCTGAGCACCAAAGGGAAATCCATGGTGGCTGTGCAGGTCTTCTCCATCCTGGCCTCCAGTGCTGGTCTGCTGGGCTGCATCTTCATCCCCAAGTGCTACATTATCCTTCTGAGGCCAGACCTCAACACAAAGGAGCAGCTCACAGGCAGAACAAATGTAAAAACATGAGATATAACACAAATGTGATATTGAAAGAATTGTTAAAAGTTTCTTTTATTTGAAAGGAGATATTCTTTCCATTTCGATAGTATGCAGGAGTCAAAGAAAATCATATGTATATGTTTCAGATTTGGAAATTATTGAATTCTTCAGAAAGGAGCATTTTACAGCCAGAAGAAATGTGTAAATGTGAGACTGAGGAATTTCAACTTTTAACATTTTCCACAGTCCAAACATAGCAAATGGTCCAAGCTCTTCTCCATGCATGAGTGGGCCAACTATTTCTCTTGAAATAAATAAAGGATGTGTGGAAGATTGTGAGGAGACAAATTTCTTGGAGAAATGGGAGCATGTTAGCAAGACAGAAATATAGAAGGAATGTATGGAGCAACGTTGATGCCCTCATTTCTCAGTACATTTCACCCAAACTGTTGTGGCAACACAACTGAGACGTTTCTTTCTGTTTACACAATAACTCTTTCTTGAGGGTAGCAACAATACAAGGCTGGGAAGGTAACTTGAGTCTCTCTAATTCTAAATATTCATGCTCACATCATCTATTAAATGAAATATGCATATGTATGATTGTCCTTTTCTCCTCCTTTCCTGGAATATATAAATATGAGTGCATCTTTTTTTCTGTAAGATTTCCTCCCACTATTTTCTGGAGAGAAATTCGTCCAGTGGACACTAAATAAATAACAACTGCAGTGAGCCTGGATTATTGGTTTTTTGGCTCCTGTGTTTCTTTCCACAGAAACTGGTGTCAGGAGTGGGAGTCACAATCTTCCATCTGCCAGCAGGGACAACAAATGGGGCAGCCCTACAGGGTGAGTGTTGTGAGATTGATCCCATAACCCTTCCCACTGCCACATAAAGGCCACCATAGGAGCTTCTGTCAGACCACAGTCTGTGTCCAAGTGTCTCTTGTGGCTAGAAAGGTTTGTGGTCCCTTCCAACCCAATTTCTCAGCCGCCCTGGCCCTGCTGTGAGCTCAGCTGATTGATGTCTGGAGGTGTCCAGGAACCGAGGGGGAATTTGGCTTTGCAGAATCAGTGGGACCCTCTGTTGAAGAATGGAGGCTGACCCAGAGGTTCTGTGCAAACTCGCTTTTTCCTGTTGTCTGAATGGAGGAATTCAGCTGATCCCAGGCAGGGAGGGAAGTGGATGATGGGGCTCACGCAGACTCTGAGTGGGGAAGGAATCTTTCCCAAAGAAACAGGGAAACCTGTTGTGTCTCAGGGCTGGGAGGGGGTCCGATGCCCCCACTGGTGCCCCCAAAGGCTGCAAAAGAAGGGAGTGAGTGAAATTGGAAGGGATGATTTAAAAAAAACTCTTCCTCCTTGTGAGAAGAGAAATTCCTGTATCTGCACAAGGCTGTGACAGATTCCATGCAAACAGGAGCAGGAAAGCCGGTTTTTATTTTTGTTAGATTTTTCCCCAGTGTTTTATTATTTTTTCAAATAACTAAAGGAGGTGAACATGCCCAACTCTTCTTCCTCTTCCTCTTTTCCCCACAACAATCACCCTGTGAGGTGGGCTTGTCTGAAAGAGAGTGTCTGTCCTGAGGTCAGCAAACAGGCTTTCAGGGCTAAGGCAGGACTTGAACTCAGGATCACTTGCTTCCTAGCCTGCTGCCTTAACCTTTGTCACTGTTAAGGCAAAGCCCCTGCTGGTCACCACTGTTGCCTCATCTTCCAGCAGGACCCCAAGTCCCCCCTCCCCCTCCCGGGTCTTTCTGGGGTAGAGCAGCCCCATCCGAGAGCAAAGGGGAGAAACTCCTGGACACAGAGAGCCCCTCCCCAATCACAGCCCCTCCCTCTTGCCAGGGTTCAGCTAAGACTCACTGCCTGTAGGGGGCAGCATAGAGTCTGGCCCTGAAGTCCTAGCTGGGCCCTGGGAATTGAAATCGGGGCCTCCAGGTGATTGGCTCAAAGCCAGTGGTGGGATTCAGTAGGTTTGCATTGGTTCGCTTGAACCGGTAGGTAACCACGCCCAGCCACGCCCCTTGCCCCTCCCAGCCAGTCATCTCGGATGAGGCTGATGTGTCTGACAATGGCTTTGCCATGTTGCCTTCGGCTGAACAGGCAGGTCTGGAGTGCGTCTCCCTCCCGTGGTATGCCGCCTCCCGCATTTAATTTTGGAGCCACCCAGGTGAGGGCAGACCCCCAGCCGCCCGAGCGGTGGTCCCTGCCACCATCACGCAAGCCAGCCAGCCAGCCAGCCCAGCCCAAACCCACGTGGGAAGGAAGGACCGCCCTCCACCAGCCGGCCCTGGCCCACCTTGGTCAGGTTGTGGGAGTGCCTGGCCTCCCAGCTGCCCCCCCCCGCCCTCTGGAACGGCAACAACAGCAGCTCCCGTCATCCCAGCAACGTTGCAAAGCCTCTGCGGCCTCGTGTTGGGCTTCCCGGCTGCCTGGGGAGGGAGGGGGATGGAAGAGGCCAGCCGGCCCTTCGGAAGCACCGCTGGCTCTGCCCTCCTGCCTCCGCTCTTGCACAGGGGGAGGCGGCGCCTTCTCTCCCGGTCAGCAGAGGCTCCTGGGGGGGAAAGGCGGCCGGGGCCGGTCCGAGCTTGGCTGGGAACCTCACGTAACGCCCGGAAGGAATCCTGGTGCTGCAGCCGCCAATCCGGGCGCTAGCCAGGCAGGAGACTGCGAGCTCCGGGGTCTTCCGAGGAGCCCGGCCGAAGGTTCCCCCGCGGAGGCTCCGGGACTCCCGATGACGGGACGGGTCCTTGGGGCCCCCAGGAGCTCCAGCCCAGCCTCCGCCGCCGCCAGTGGCGCCAGAAAGTCCGGCGGGGCTCCTGGAGAGGCAGAGGTGGCAGGAGGCCGATCCGGGGCTGCTTGTAGCCCAAAGGTTCCTCCGGGGCTTCGAGGCTCCTGGCTGCAACGGGCAGCAAAGCTCTGCTCGTCCCTCTGATGCAGCCGCTGGGAAAGGGGGGGGGGAGAGAAAGGGTCCCAAGGTGCGCGGGGGTCGGAGGGGGAAAGAAATGCCCACTTCGGCCTCCCGGTGCGGCGCGGGGCTTTGGGCAAAGGCTGGAGGGAAGGGCCTCTGGCTTGCTCGCGCTCCCTCCCCAGCCTCGGTTGATGCAGGCAGAAGCTCCCGCTGCCCTGTCCAAGGCCGCTGCCGGAGAAGCTGGGTGCTGGTGAGGGCTGGCTTTTTGCCTGGCTTTGTCCGGCTGTCAGGGGGGGGGGGGAAACGGACGGGGGCCTGGGGAGGAAGCCATCCTCCCCCGATAGCTGGACAAAACAATGCAAAGAGCCAGCCCTCACAGCGGCCTCTCACAAGGCAACGGGGCTCCGCTTGCAAGCAAGCTACACTGGGGAGGGGGGGAGCACAGGCGAGCCCTGAGGAGGGAAGCCAGGCAAAGGGCGAGCGAGGGCATCCGCAGCATCCTGGAGCACCTGCTCTTTCCCTCCGATCGGCTCCCCCGCCTCTCCTCTCCCCCCATTAGCCAGCCTGCCAGCCGGAGGTGAGTCGGGGGGCTTCACTGCGCTCCAGGCGTTTCCCACCCGAAGGGCACAACGCCTTTGCCATGGGGGGAGGGGTTTGGGGAAGGCGGGGGGGAAATGGGGGGGGGGCAGAGGAGCCGCTTTCAAGCCGTTGGCTTTTGCGGGGTGGAGAGTCTCCCCTAGGCAGAGGCACCCTGCCCATTTCGGTAGCCCCCCCCCCTTTCCTAGGGAAAATATTTTTTTTTAAAAAAAAAACCCTGCAAATGGTTTGTAGAAAACGAGGAGCTTTGCCTCCGCTGGGCAGTAGAGCTGCATCTCTCCTGAGTGCGGAGAGGCTGAGGAGAAGGCTTGGCTGCCTGCCAGGAAGTCTCTCCGGGAGCCTCACCTGTGGCAGAGATGAGACCCTCACCTGGCTCCAGACCCCGATTCCCCTTCAGCCTTGCCAGATGAGGAGCAGCCCTGGCAGACTCTCCAAGCCTGAAGCAGAAGGGAAGGAGGGTGGGAGAGGGAGACCCAAGCCAACCTCTCTCTGTGTGTGTGTAGGAGGGAGAGGGAGGGGAAGAGGGAGGGAGGGGGAGAGGGAGAGGGAGGGGGAGGGAGAGGGAGGGAGAAAGGGGGAGGGGGAGGGGGCTTCTTGGGGGTGCATTTTGGAGAAGCGTCAAGAGAAATGCCAAAAGGACAATCAGTTTGGGATTAAAGTCCAAATGAAATGGGGTCTTCAGGGAAAGGAGACATGAAGAACTTTCAACTGAAGGGTTCTAAAACTCTCCTTGAGAGGAACGTCTGGAGGCAGCTCTCGAACTCCTCAGTCCGGAGGGAGCAAAAGAGGGAGGGTCCCAGTGAGGGTCTCAGCCAGTGGTGGGTTCCAACCGCTATTACCACCGGTTCCCTTCGTCCATGCGCTTTGCCTGCCATCTCCCTGAACTGGGGAGAACCGGGAGCAACCCACCTCTGGTCTCAGCTATTTAGTTTAGGAATAAGAGAATAACAGAGCTTAAAGGGACTTTGGAGGCCTTGTAGTCCAGGGGCCCCCAAACTTGGCAGCTTTAAGGCTTGTGGACTTCAACTCCCAGAATTCTCCAGCCAGCCGTGCTTGAAGTCCAGAAGTCTTGAAGCTGCCAAGTGTGAAGACCCCTGTTCCAGTCCAACCCCCTGCTCAGGCAGGAAAACTGAGGATGCCAAATCTGAGCGGAGGGCCTGGGAAAGGGGTCAGAATCATACTTAGAAGGGACCTTGGAGGGGACCCTAGACCACTTCAGAGAAATGGCTGTCCAGTCTCTTCTTGAACACCTCAAGTGTTGGAGCACCCAGAACTTCTGAAGAAAAGCACTTCCATTGCTTAATTCGTCTCACTGTCAGGAAGTTTCTCCTCAGTTTTAGGTTGCTTCTCTCTCTGTTCAGCTTCCATCCATTGCTTCTTATTTTGCCTTCTGCTGCTTTGGAAAATACATTGCCCCCCCCTTCTTTCTGGCAGCCCCTCAAAAGCCTGTTTTGTGACCTGCCTATCCATGAAAGTATATCTATGGGATGTAGATGCAGATAATAAAGTCGGAAAAAAGTGAACATTTTACAGAACTATAGATACGTTGAGGTCGCAGGTGACAAGGGGTGGCTAGGAGGGGAGGGGCTGGGCAAAGCGCCCCTTGACATGAGTGATGTTGAGTTGGCCACGCCCACCCAGTCACATGATCACCCGGCCACGCCCACAGAACCAGTTGTTAAAAAATTTGAATCCCACTGCTGCCTGGAAGAACTTCCCCTTTAGCCTCTCCCATCTCGGATGGCCCAGGAGAAGCTCCGGGTATTTGGGAGGCCATTGCCTGGAGGGGATGAGATCTCCCTGGACCAAATTGTCTCCCTCCGACAGCCAAGGCTCTTTTCCTTTGCACTGGGAGCACCAAGAGATCTCCTGGAGGAATCCCGCCTCTGCCACCAATTGTTGCCAGTATATATTTTTGTTGAACCACCAAAGACTGGATTGACCCAGACTCCATACTAACAAACTACTAGAAACTTGAATTTGATTTGGGGTTTTTTTGTCTCTCCCTTCAATGGCTGGGGTGAGATTTTTATTTCACAAATAAGAAAGCTTACACATTTTTAAAATTAAAATAAACAGAAATTCTAAATTCTAAATACTTTCAACCAGCACAGAATGTAATGTTAATACTATAACCATTTTAACTATTTTCTATAAACTATTTGACGGCACTATTTTGTTTAACGTCCAATTTCACTTCATCTTCCGATCTCTCTGCTCTGCGTCTCCAATAATTTGCTTAAGGCTGACTTTTATCATTCTTTGTTTTTAATTGCTTTATATCTCATGGATCTCACTCTAGAGAGCTAAACAACTTTTTCTAAAGAGTTTGATCATTTATCTTTTTTTGGTGTTCCCTTTTTATTTTTCTTCTGTCAAAGTCTAGGTTTTCCTTTGTTTTTTAAAATATATTTTTAAATATTCCTTCGTTTTCTCTGACCCTTCCCTCCTTCTGATTCTGGGCTGCATCTGAACAGAAGAAATCAGATTTTGCATTCAAATCCTCCAGTTGTTTTTTTTTCTCTTTAAACATTTTATTAATTATAGAATAAAATACAAAAATACAAAATCAAAAAGGAAGACACAATGTGGTGGGGGGGAGAAGGGGAAAGAGAAATGAGGGGGGAAGGAGAAAAGAAAACAAAAGCGTTGATTTCAGACGTCCTCTGTTGCAGTAAAATAAAGCATTAAAATTGAACCTCAACTTTTTACTTTTCTGTAATAATATAAAGGAAAGCAGATTTTGCATTCAAATCCTCCAGTTTTCAGGGAAGACAAAAAATCCCGCCTCTCTCTCTCTTTAGTGGCTGCTTCTATTCCTGCCCCCTTCGTCATGACAACCCTGTAGCCAATCAAAGAGGGGGAACAGATAGTTGCCTGGGAGCTTTCCTGCCCTCAGCCTGATGGAGAAGAGGCTGAAGAAGCCAAGCCAAAGGGGGAGTGGTTAAATAAAGAGCAAAATTCAGAGCTTTCGGCAGGATGAGAAAGAGGGAAAACCTCCTAGAATTGCAGAGGGAGGGGGCCTTAAGTCCCTTCCCCAGAAAAGGCTGCAATGAGGAGGGTCTCCTCAGCTGGGGGCTCTGGAGCAGTGGTGGTCCGCAAGAAAATTTTAATGGTCCGCAGAAAAATTATTTGCATTTTTTATATTCCTCAAACGATGGCCCCTGGGCCAGAGACGTGCAATGAACATTTGTCTTGTAGCCAGCAGGGGCGCTACATCAGTCCCTGCAAACTCCGTCTCTTGAGCTCAGCCGGAGTTTCACATGCCGCTCTCTGAAGTGCCCGGAGTCCCAGTGATGGGATGGGGTCTTTCGGGCACTTAGCTTGTCCTCCTGTTTAGTAGCTCCAGCCCCTCCCTCCCTCCCTGGGAATCCAGGTGCTTCAATGAGCGGCATGTGAAACTCCTGCCGCCCAGGAGGAGAAGAGTGCACTGGAGCCCAAACGTTGGGCCTCGCTGGCCTCAGAAGCCAGGGATCCTGCAGGCATCCCAGCCATGTAAAGGTTGCCCAAATCCCTTGGTTGTTCACTCCACTCACCTGCCCTCCCAATGTACCTGGGCCTGTGGAGGGTATTGCAGAAGCTGCATTCACACAACAGGCGTGACCAGGGCATTTGCGTGCTAAACTTAGTTGGCATTGTGGCTGGTGTCCAGCTAGGACCCCCCTCCCTCCCCTCCACCAGGGCTGCGGAAGACCTTGAAGGAGCAGTGCTCTTTCTTCCTTTGCAGACTCTGGAAGGGGCAGAGAACCTCAGCGGAGATCGCAGCAGGCGGAGAGGGGAGGAGCGCAGGTGGCTTTAGTTGCAAGTGCAAAAGCTCCTATGCTCCAATGGGGATGTTGCTGCACCAGACACGCCTCCTTCTCCTGGGCTGGTCATCCAGGCAAGCCGGTGCACCTGGGTGGAGGAGCTGCTCCGGGATGACCAATGGGCCAGTCCTGTGACTAGTATGGGACCGACTTTCCCACAGATGTCAACAAGCTACCGTCAGTCTGCCTGTTTTCTTTTTTCCTTCACTCAGATCGACCACAAAGCTTCTCCTTGAGAGAAGGAACACAAAATAGGTTGCTGGAAGGCTGTGTGCCCAGACCAGGTGTCAGGTATGCTTCCTTCAAAATCCAGGAAAGAATGACCCAAACTCCATTTTTATAGAGATTAGTACTTTTACTGAAAATGAAGCGATCGCAACCCAGGTAAAGCTGGAACTAAGCAAAACGCGCAAAATTGCATCTAGAAAGCATCTCTCCCCCCTTGTCCATCGTCCATCATCCAATCCAAAGGTCTCCCAAAGGTCAGGTGGAATCACGTCTGGCAACATCATCCATCAGGAATGTTTTGACGGTTGGTCTGATGGCTCCTTTGGAGAATCGGTTTCGTTTCTTGGAAAGACTCCTCCTGCGCCCTTCCCCCCCTTTGCCCCCTAACTGTTTCCCACTCGTTTCTTATGGCAGCTGAAGCAGTCAAAGCAGAGGCTGACACCAGGTGCTTCATCTCGGGCCTCCCACCTGATGGCCTGACAGAAGCAGAGACGGGCAGGAGGCCGAGAGAAAGCACCTGGTCTGGGCACACAGTCTCAAGCTAGGTTGACGTCCCCCTGCATCGATCCAGCAGACAAAACAGGAAAGGCGGGTAGAGAGAAACAGTCCAGTTGTCAAAGTGTGCCTGAGTGGGAGCCCAGAGAACCGGAGAGCCTCTTCCCCGTCTTCCCAGGAGCCTGGGACTTCTCGCGACCGGCCCCTGAGCTCCCTTGCAGTTTGTTCTGCTGCTGCTGAGGATGGGCTGCAGCAATCCCACCGTGGCCCACACCAGCTCCTTGCAGTCCCCCATGCCGGGATGGCTGCAGAGACTCCCCCCCTTCCAGGTCTTTTTGTGTGGGTCGGAGGGGAGCAGAAATTCCAACTCGGGGTCTGCTTCAGCCTCCTGATGTGGGGCGTTGGGCAAAGGCTGGAGGGAAGGGCTGCTGGTGGCAAAGAGCCGGAGGACCTTGTTCCAGTGGGACAGCATCATGGTCTGGAACTGGCTGACCATCTCAGCCCACTGAGCCCCCAGGTGCCAGTACCTGGCCTTGCACTCCCGCAGGTCTTCCCTCTGCTTGGAAAGCCTACGCTCCTAGTCCTCAGTGAGGTGTGTCTGCTGAGCCTCCTTCTCGGTCAGATCCAGTTTGAACTGAGCTGTTTTGCCAACTCCTTTCTCGTGGTGCCTGCTTAGCTCCAACATCTGCTTCCTGTTGGGACCCTAAAGAGCCTGGGAGGGGGGAGGCGAGGAGTGGCTGGGAGGGAGGGGTGAGTAGAGGCCGGCGAGACACCCCTCAAGATGAGTGACATCGAGTTGGCCACACCCACCCAGCCACATGACCACCTAGCCACGCCCACCCAGTCGGTCATTAGGCAGATCATATTAGTGGTCCGAGGGATTTAAAATTATGAGTTTAGTGGTCCCTGAGGTCCAAAAGGTTGGTGACCCCTGCTCTGGAGGGTCTGGAGGGGCCACTGGGAGCCCCATCTTCCTCAGAGTCACGGAGGATCCCCTCCAGGGTGAGGCCGGCTGCCTTTTCCCCCAGGGCAACCCCGGATCCCCCTTGGAAGACCCAGCCCTGCATGGCTTCTCCCCCACAGGAGCCTCTCCTGGAAAGACAAGGAGCCCAAGAGAGGCTGGAGAAACCCCGGGGGCTGCGTCCCCCCAACATTCAACCCTGGGACCCATAAACCAGGTTCGTCTCTTCCCAGGAATGCCCCAGATCCCCTCCTCCTTCCTGGCCATCCTGGGCCTTCTCTGTGGGTCTGGGCTTTGCTTTCCCCCCTGAATGCCCCATGCATGGAAAGAGGTGGCTGAGCAACATGGGATATGGTCTCCCCCATTTCCAGGACTCAGAAGATGGAACCTGGAGGGGGATTTTGCAGATCTGCTTCCCTTCCCCACCACGAGGCTCCCCAGCTTCCTTCTCCCAAGAGGGGCTCCCCACTCAGCCGGGCAGAGTCCTGTCTGGCATCCCTGCAAGAGCCTCCTTGCCTGGCCTCTGCATGGGAAAGGGTGGCAGGGGATCATGGGATATGGGATTCTGCATTCCCAGGTCTCTGAAGATGGAAGTTGGATTTTGCAGATCAGCTTTTTCATCTTTGCAGATGAACATGAGAGTCCCTCCCTCCCTTCCTTCCAGTGAGAGGCAGCCTTGATTTCTCCATCTCGTATAACTTGGTTTTCTCTAACTTCTCTCTCTCTGTCTCTCTCTCTCTCCCTTTGTATGTGGATGTGGTTTTTTTAACTCTACTTTTTCATGAAAGCTGATTTTGTTCTTAGAGACTGGCCACACTATTGCATCAGCCCTTTTGTGTGGTGCCCTTGAGCATTAGCTTTCAAAATAAAGTAAATTTTGGTTCCAACTCAGTTGGCAGCTATTTCAGATCTGTGACATGCTCCGGCATTAACTGGCCCCTGGAGTTTTGTCTTTCATCACTATGCAAACAAATCTTAGATTTCTTTCTTTCTTCAGCCACAGGTGCCGTGTATTCCCTCCGGGGCCACTTTCAAGCATGGAGACTCCAAACCTCTCAATTCTAGACGACCGATTTAATTCCATCTCTGCCCCTGTTATTATGAATCACATGAGGATTATCTCCGTTTCATTTCCCTCCAGAGAATTTCCCAACAATCTCCAAGTCCAAGAACTCCTTGAATTATCCAGGGATCCCTCCTGAGAGGGAGAATTATGATAAAAGTTTCAGCTCTGTTCTTTGGCTGAATCCTCCAGGGAGACTTTGGGCAGAGAAATATGGAGGTTTGGGACAGGCAGAGTTTGTGCTCTTGAATGTACATCTCTCTCCTTTCCAGGTGAAGCTGAGTGTTTCTCTGTGTTGAGAAAAAGCAACTGGAGTTTCCACCTTGTGAGAGTCCTTTGATTCTTCTTTAGAAACAGGAAAAGGATTCATTGATTCACCCCATGAATGATGGACCTCCTGCTTCTGCCTCTGATGCTGCTTTTGTCCCATCCAGTCTCTGGGAAGCTTAGAATGAAATGCCCACTGAGTTTGGAGAACCAGGATGGAAAACAACCTCAGAGCTTTTACAGCCCAGGAGACCATCTCATTAGTTTAATTCTCAGTGGAAATGAAATATTGCATACAAAGTTGCTTTTCAACATGGCTCCTTCTCTTCAGTTTGTTTTCCATGATCCGTAAGTCATTCAGGGTGATGGAGTTGCACTCCCTCCATTCTAACACTCTCCTTCTTTTCTGTTTTTTATTTTTCATTTATTCCTATATTGGGGAATATGTCTAATTTTCTGAATGATTTTGATTTCCATGGCTTCTCTAATTTCTCTGATTTTGTGAAAGAGACTCAAATCCAAAAATGGGTCTGAAAAAAAGCTGAAAGGGCTGCAGATTATTTTCGTCTCTCTGTTCAATCCTTAATTTATCACTTGGATAATGAGTTTTATTTAAAGTAGTGGTGGAATCAGTTGTAGTTGCCGTACCTCAGCCCATTCCCATATGTGTGCAATTGATCTTTGCTTTTGGATCAATGTTGGCTTAAGGCTCAGTAGGCTTCTGGAGGATTATATATTAAAAACAGTATTTATTGTTGCTTTTGATTATAATAACATGTTTTAACAATAGGAATCTTTATGGTTTTGAATATGGCTTACGATTCATTTTCAACATTCAAACGTTCAACAAGAATTCTCAGCTCCTGCACAATCTCACACTGGGCTACAACATCCACGACAACTATTTGAGCACTTTCCACACTTCAGATGCCTTGCTGGACATGCTGTCCACTGGAGAAGCCAATGTCCCCAACTACGGCTGTGGTAGGAAGGAGAACCTCCTGGCTCTTCTTGATGCAGCTGACAGGGACATCTCTATCCAGATATCAACATTAGGAGGCACCTACAAAATCCCACAGGTTTGTGTGTGTTTTTCTCCCTCTGGTAAAGTGAGGGGTGGGTGATGGTGGGTGAGCAATAGATGCAATCATGTCTTCTCCATGGAATTCAACAGCTGCTTTTCTCCATATTCTCAATATTTTACCCCATTATGTTCATGTTGAGATTAATCATAAAAGGCCTGAAATGCAAGTAATAAATTCCCTGGAGAAGACATTCTAGCAACTATTTAATTGATCAAAAAATATCCCTGGTTGTTGAGGCCTCTAATGGCATCTTCATTTTCACAGATCTGACATTATTTATCTGACATTATTTATGTCAGCCCTATCTAGTCAGATTGAAGTTGGCAATAGTAGCATTTTATCTATCTAAAATGTGGAATAAAAATTACTTAAGCAATTATAGGCCAAATAGACTAGCAGATATTGTGGCTAAAATTTATGCCATGATCCTCTTAGTTAAACTTGAGAAAAATGCATTCTTTGCAGAAGAACCAGAAAGTTTTAGGTAGAGTGAAAAGCTATATAGATTTTATAAGAAATAATGGATAAATTAATAATCTAATATTGGCAACAAATTTGTCTTGAAATATCTCATCTATATCAGTGAGGTAAAACAAGGTTTTCAGGCTCTCTAGATGTTAGTGCAGCATTTGACTCAATACACAGAAAATTATGATGGAGAAAATGTTTTGCCCTCAAAATGGAGCTCAGCCTGTTGGCCCTGATCCAAGCCCTTGTTTGAGAGGGAGGTTTGGGCTCAATGGAGCCATGAGAAGAAGGATCTATGCTTACCAAGGGGGAAGGGAAAGATGCATATTTGAATCCTCGTCTAAATATTTCTTCTTATTCAGTGTAAATATGAATGATTTACTAGCAGTAATGAAGGATAAAAAAACCCCCAGATCATTAATAAATGTTATTTCATTTTTTGAAAAAAAAAATGACTAAATTAGTGGACCAGTGAAATGCAGTGCATGTAGTATACAGTACTTGGATTTCAGAAAGGCTTTGACAAAGTAAACCACAACCTATTTCTTGGGAAGCTGAAAATATGTGGGATAGACAGCATCACCCCCAGATGGAGTCAGCCTGTGGTCCTCAATGGAACTACGTCTGCATGGAAGGAAACAAGCAGTGGGGGGACTCCAAGGTTCCATTTTAGCCCCAGTTCTCTTCAACATCTTCATGAATGATTTGGATGAGGGAAGAAATGGGGAAATCATCAAATTTGAAGACAACACTAAAGTGGCAGGAATAGCCAACACCACAGAAGATAGGCTGAAGATCCAGATGGATCTAGATAAACTTGAACCCTGGGCCTATCTAAGAAACTGTAATTCATTGTAGAGAAAAGTAAGATTTTATACTTAGGCTAGAAAAACCAAATGTCCATTTACGGATGTGGTGAAACCTGGCTCAATAGCAATAACTATGAAAGGGATCTTGGAGTCCTAGTGGACAATCACTTAAATATGAGCCAGCAATCTGTGGCAGCAGCCAAAAAAGCTAATTCAGTCCTAGGCTGCATTACCAGAGGAATAAAATCAAGATAATATGAAGTATTGATACCACTTTATGATGCCTTGTCAAGACAACACTTGGAATAGTGCATCCAGTTTTAGCCACCATATTATAAACAAGATATAGAGACTCTGGAAAGAGTGCAGAAAAGATTATTAAGGGCCTGGAGACTAAAACATATGAGGAACAGTTGCAGGAATTCAGTATGTCTAGTCTAGTGAGAAGGACGAGGGGTGACATAATAGCAATGTACCAATATTTGGGGGGCTGCCACAGAGAAGAGGAGGTCCACCTATTTTCCAAACTACTAGAAGGCAAGACAAGAAACAATGGATGGAAACTAATCAAGGAGAGAAACAACCTGGAACTAAGGAGAAATTTCCTAATGGTGAGGAATGGAACGTCTCCCCTTCAGAAATTGTGGGTGGTCCATCACTGGAGGCTTTTAAGAAGAGACTGGACAGCCACTTGTCTGGAATAGTATAGATAGATACAGATTAAGAGAGTTGGAAGGGATCTTGTAGGTCATCTAGTCCAAGCAGCCCCTACACCATTTCTGACAGATGACGGTCCAGCCTCTTCTTGAAAGCTTCCAGTGATGAAGCTCCCACAACTTCTGAAGGCAACTTTAGTTCTTTATTTCCAGGTTGAATCTCTCCTTGTTCAGTTTCCATCCATTATTCCTTGTCCGGCCTTTCTCCGGCCTTTGGGTGCTTTGGAAAATAGCTTGACCGCCTCCTCTCTGTGGCAGCCCCTCAAATATTGGAAGACTGCTATCATGTCTCCCATGGTCCTTCTCTTCACTGGACCAGCCATGCCCAGTTCCTGCAACCGTTCATTGTATGTTTTAGCCTCCAGTCCCCTAATCCTCTTGGTTGCTCTTCTCTGCCCTTTTTCTAGAGTCTCAACATCTTTTTTATAGTGTGGTGACCAAAACTGGATGCAGGATTCTAGGTGTGGTCTTACTAAGGCTTTATAGGGTGGTATTAGTACCTCTCTTGATCTTGATTGTATCCCTCTGTTAATGTGATTTAGGATTGCATTGGCTTTTTTGGCTGCTGCTGCACACTCTTCACTCATTTTTAATTGGTTGTCCTCTAAGACTCCAGGAACCTCTCACAGTTACTGCTATTAAGCCTGGTTTCCTGCTTGAACAGGGGGTTGGACTAGAAGACCTCCAAGGTCCCTTCCAACCCTTTTATTTTGTTATAAATTCTGTTATAGGTACACATGTTTAGCCTGCTAAATTCCTATTGGAATACACTGATTTACACAGATAATGTGATATTATCATATTTACACATTGGATTGTATAGACTTGGATTGTTTTGTCTTAATAATTATCTGATAATTTATAAAGCAAAGTTATGGTCTTTGTGAAATGACATCGTAGCCATAGATGGTCAGCCAAGAGAGCAAGTAACACCTTTCCTTACCTGGGGTTGTTTTCTCTGAGCCTGAATCTTGGCTCCCTCATCATCCAAGGAGCTCAGTTAGAGAAAGGGCAGGAGTGAAAGTGGTGCTTAAAGGAAAACCTCATAGCTCTCCAGCTTCCTCAGCCCCAATTATTAAAGTATATGAGGCTCAGTTTTCCCCCATGTTCTTCCATCAATCTGATGTTTGGGGCTTCAGAGAGAAACCACCAGCAGAACCAACCCAATCTCAGCCTCTGAGGAGTATCTTGGGGTGGGCAAAAGGACTCCAGCTGCTGCCCTCAGAGCTGATTTGGGAATTTACACAATTTCTGCTTTGTCTAAATTCAGAAAATATTGTCATAAAATCTAATCTATGGAAACTGACAGACTCTGAAAATTGTGGCTCTTGGAACAGACAAAACTTCAATTAAAGACCAAACTTGGATTATGCAACTGACAAATCTTATTAGGTTTTGAGGTCTGCCTGTTTCTTGTATAACTGGAGAAAGAATTTCAAAAATTTCCTCCAAAAAGAATCTGGGATAGAGAAGCAAAAAAAGGTGCAGCTATCCTTGAAAATTATAATAGGCTCTTAGTTGAAATAGAATATTCCAGTTGGCATTTGCACATGTTAATCTAATTGTGATGAATTGTAGGGGTGATACAGTAATATGATTTACATTTGTTTGTTTTTTAATTTGCTTATTATTTTCCATTATTATGATACAATCTTGCTAATATTCTGTCTTTAATATTTTAAACAATGTCTGATTAACAAACTATTCTAATACATTCATGAGAACCAGTTGGATTTATTAAAATTTAATATTTTGGACTTGATCTGACCCCAAATATCACACAGCTTTTTCTTCATTGCTTTTTTAGATGAATATTGAAATTGCTTCAGAGGCTCTGAGTGATAAAAGGAAATTCCCCTTTTTCCACCAGATGAATCCCAAAGAAGGATTCCAGTACCCAACAATTGTCCACCTGCTCCTCCATTTCAGATGGACCCTGATTGGCCTCTTTGCTTCAGACACAGAAAATGGAGAGAATTTCATGAGGATTTTTCCTCCTGTGCTTGTCAGGAGTGAAATTTGTGTGGTTATATCACAACTGTTCTCAACAACTGGACACACAATAGCATCCCTCAGGGATTCCCTCTCTAAGTGGAGACAAATCAATATCTTTGTTCACTTCATGGAATATGAGTTAATTTGGGAGAGAATTCTTCCTTTCCATTTAACGTTTAGGTGCCTGCCAGGACCCATTGAAGGGAAAGTCTGGATCCTCACAAATTTTATAGGGTACACTCTAAACAAGCGTAGACTTCTCAAATACATCCATAGTATCTTGAACTTTGGTTTTGTGTTCAAAAACAGGCCAAAGGATTCTGCCTTTGAACCCCATTTCTTTGTGGAAGAAAAGTTTCAAGATCTTTATTTCCGCTGTTCTCTTTCAAAGAACGTCTTTTCTCTCAAAGGCCGCAGAAGATGCACCCAGAAAGCCCCACTGGAGACCCAGGAGAAAAGGAACAGGATCCGGGCCCTGAATGACCATCACCAAATGTAATAATTCTTCCAATATCATATTTGTGTTCTTTCTCATGTTTTTACATTTGTTCTGCCTGTGAGCTGCTCCTTTGTGTTGAGGTCCGGCCTCAGAAGGATAATGTAGCACTTGGGGATGAAGATGCAGCCCAGCAGACCAGCACTGGAGGCCAGGATGGAGAAGACCTGCACAGCCACCATGGATTTCCCTTTGGTGCTCAGGTAGGTGGGCACAAAAGTCACCCAGACACTGCAGAAGACCAGCATGCTGAAGGTGATCAGCTTGGCTTCGTTGAAGGCCCCAGGCAGGTTCCTGGCCAGGAAAGCCACCGTGAAGCAGATGGCAGCCAGGAAGCCCATGTAGCTGAGGGTGACGTAGAACATGACAACGGCCCCTTCGTTGCATTGCAGGATGATCTCTCCAGGCTGGGAGTGGAGGTCAGAGTCAGGGAAAGGGGGAGAAACTCCCAGCCAGGTGGAGCAGATGATAATTTGGGCAGCAGAAGAAGAAAGGATGATGGAGTTGGCCAAGCTCTTCCTCAACCATCTCTTCACTCGGTTTCCTGGTTTTGTGGCCAGGAAAGCCAGCACCACCATGATGGTTTTGGGCAAGAGAGAAGAAACAGCAACTGAGAAGATGATGCTAAAAACCATTTGTCGGAGAAGGCAGGTGGCTTTCCTTGGTTGACCAATGAAGAGAAGAGGAGACAAGAAGCAAAGCAGGAGGGAGACCAGGAGGATGTAGGAGAGGTCCCGGTTGTTGGCTTTGACAAGGGGAGTTTCTCTGTATTTAATGAAGATGATTAAAACAAGGCCTGTGGTTAGGAAGAAGAGTAGGGCAAAAGAGACCAGGATGATGCCCAGAAGTTCTTCATAAGACAGGAAAGTTATAACTTTGGGGATACATTGGACTCTGTCCTCATTTGGGTATTTATCATCTGGACACTTGGTGCATTTTTCTGTATCTGAGAAAAGGAAAAAGCAATATTTCCTCAATATTCTGTCCTTTACATTTCAAGAAATAACTTTTTTGGACAAAACCCGATTCCAGGAATATTTTCCAAGATATGTTGTTTAACCATTCCACAGGAAAAAAAAATGACAATATAATTTTCTAATACTTTTATAGCTAAGGAATATGAAATCAGAGGATTTCTAGTGCATTTTAAATAAACAAAAAAAGAGTTGAGCTTCAATGCATGTTTTAATTTGCACTTTCATCAAAATGCTGCGGATAAATCCATTTCCACCAGGCCTTCCTTTCCTCCAGTGTCACCCACCTTCCTGAGTGGAGAAGGTTCCCTCCGGACAAGGAACGCAGTCATAGCAGCAAACTGGCTCTCCTTCTCGAGCCCTCTTGACAAATCCAGGATGACAACTTTCCACACATTTGGACTGAGGCAGGGACTGAGCAGAAAAACAAGGAATGCCAAAGAAAAGGTGTTAGGACTCTCCGTCTATGGAAAATGGGAGGAGAAATGGACATTAGCCAAGTAGCCTCAATGCTTCACTGAGGCAAATATGAAATCTCTGACTCCTTCCAAACAGGTGTAGGAGATGTGACCCTGCAAGGTTCTTCCTTTAGTTCCTCCCTTTTGCTTCTGGCACAACACGTTGGAATAATAAAAGGCTTTTCTACTTAATAAAGTCTGGAAGGATGGAATTGAGAAAAGATTTAAACATTGTGACAAACGTAAAGGTTCCCCCTCATGACTGTATTAAAATGCATTCCTCCACTCTTCATCTATCTATCTATGTTGATGATGATCATATTAAATTTTTAAATACCGTCATTGTCAAAGATTTATTAAATTATTTTATTTAATAAAGATTTATTTAAGTAGAGTATAACGTTATTAAAAAGGAAACTTCTGACTAGTAGGGTCTGGAAAGGTTTCTTCTGGACTACAGAAAGCCTTGCAAAGCTGCTCCCCTTTGACACTAGTTCAAAACAGTCTCCCCGTTAAGAGACAAAGCAAAAATTCCTCATAAATTATAGCTGATGATGATACCTAGTTGGGTAATGAAATGCCTGGAAGAAAACAAGCAAGCTCAGAGAGCACCAAGGAGCCCTCATGTCAACCCTGAGCTACCGATATTCTCCTTTCTTAAGACTGAAGGTTTCTGCACAGTTTCTAGAACTGTAGTGAGATTGAGGGGAGATCATGAGAAGGTGTCCCTGAAAAAGATTAAGTTGCAAATCTTTGGCTGCAACAGAGGGGACATGAGTGTGAGTCCTGGGTCAGAAGGGGATATTTCTGAGGCCCATCCAGTTATCCAAGAAAAAGTCCTTTGTGTTGAAGAACTTCAATTAGGAGACTCCAACTGGCATGGAAAGACAGACCCACATTTAATAGTAGTTGAATGTGGAGACTCCTTTTCAAGCAGAGGGACTGAAAATAGCTAACACTCAAGATAAACAAGGCCATTCAGTTTCAGATGAAGAGCCCTCTTAATTAGCAAAGGCCAAATCTAAGTAGCATTTCCTGTCACAATCTGTCTCATTACTTCTGATATCAGGAAGACCTTTTCTTTGAACTAAAGTTGTGTTTCAGGTTTCTGGGACAAGGGATTCTCTCACTGGTCACTCTCATTTTACGTGAACTGAAAGCCTTAGACCTCCTTCCTAGGGGCAGAAGGTCAATTGCTCCCCCCAGTTGGGAGAAAGACAGATATGGTTAACTTTGACCAGATCTGGACTACTTAAAAACATCACAGACCATGGACCTGCCCTTTGAGGGAACCATTTCCCAATGGCCTTTCCCTAAGCAGGACAAGAGGAAGCTTCTCTCCCAATGGGACCCCCAGGAGCTCCATCCAGCCATGATCCAATTTCATCTCATTCAGTCCAAACCTCAATTCAGGGTCTCTTCAACAGAATCCCCTTCAGCTTTGCTCTTTCAGGACAAGGAACAAGCGAACCTGAGGCTCTTAACAACACAACCTCCAGCACTTGAGGGTTTTTCATCCCAGGTTGGACATGGCTGAACCAGCTACAAAGAGTCTTCAGTATTACAGCAGCTGAAGAACAGCTTGGTCAATAGTGCTGAAGGCTCCCAAGTGGTCTATAGAAACAAAACTATAAGGTTTCTACTCCCCATGTTCAATTCTCAGTGAAGGTCATGGACTCTGGAAACTAGGTTTAGTCCACATGAAATGGGTCCCAAATCTTTGGAAAAAAGAGGAATCACACCAAAATTTCTCCCACCTGGTTGAGGAACTTTAGCTGTGAAAGAGCATTCTGGTTGATAGTAAGTCTCTGTCTTTCCAAAGTCCCCATTTGAACTTCGATGGGATTCTCCATGGGGCGAATCAAATGGCTCAGGATTGCCAGATCTGCTGCTACATCTCCATTTTGATCCAAGTAGAGTTTCATCATGGAAATATTGCAATACTCATTCTTCTGCAGGAAAGGATGGAACTAGAAGGGGAACATCCAGGAAGTTTAACATCTGAAAGCTTTTTTTAAAAAAATCCCATTTAGCGTTTACACATTTGAATCTTTTTTCTACAGCTGCCTAACATCAAAATATACATTTAGAAAAATAGGCGTTACTACCTTCATAAATAAAACAAATGTCCAGCAAATTGCTCAACCCTATATTGGCAAAATATATATTAACAAAATATAATTGATGCAATTGGTAAATTATAGGGGACATTCTAGAGCAGATGATAAATAAAATGAATCATAGAAAAAAAAATTATTTATAAATGCCTGGAAAACATCAGGTTGATTACGAAAAATGGTTCATTTAGTGACCATTTCAAAGTTACAATGGCACTGATCATTTTCCCAGGATCATGGCAGCATCCCCAGGGTCTCCAGGTGATCAACATCTGAATTCTTGGCATCCACTTATGATGGTTGCAGCGTTTTAGGGTCGCCTGATCTCCTTTTGCGACTTCTGACAAGCAAAATCAACAGGGAAGCCAGATTTAGTTAACAACCATGTTAACAACTGCGATGATTCACTTAAGAAGAAAAGGCAAGAAAGCCATAAAATAGGGCAAAACTTACTTAACGACCGTCTTGCTTAGCAACAGAAATGCTGAGCTTAACTGTGGTCGTAAATCCCATTCTGCCTCTTCCAATAACTGGAAGAAGTTGCACAGAAGCTCCAGATCTCCTCCATGTTGCTCCAGATGGGGGGTGGGGGGGTGGATGGGGCAATGAGCTCCGTCAGAAGGGAGGAGATTCTGGCTGAAGGAGAGGAAAAAGACCCTGAAAAGAGGAGCCATTTCAGAGCTGAGCCCTCAAAGCAGAGAAGTTCAGCCTCCCCTTCACTGAGGTGGCAAAGACTGAGCAGCCGTCAGTCAGAGAAGCTTTGACTGGGACTCCTGCAGAGAGGAGGGGTTGGGCTAGATGGTCTCAAAGTGTCCTTCAAAGTTATAAAGGTAAAATTCAACTATGCGAATCACAAATCCATAAAGACATGAGTGTATTTAAAAATGCATACATCCTTTTAAAATCAACTGCGTTTAAAACCAAAAATCTATCTGTGGTGGGGCCTGGTGCTTAGAAGATGATGTCTCCAGCAATTAGATTGGCCCAACTGTTGACCTTCTGAAGCCCAATGTGGTTGAGAAGGTTCCCCTCCTTCTCCTCTGGGTTCCTTCTCTGAAGGATATAAGAGTGATGGATCCATATTGTTAGAAATAGGAAAGCAGCAATAAAGCAAGGAAGGCAATCTGGTACCCTAAAGGAGCAAAAGTTTATCAAAGCATCAGCAAGGGCCAGGTGGCTCAGCAGACTGATAGCATTGTGATTAACACCAGCTGTCTGCAATTACTGTAAGTTCGAATCTCACCAGGCTCAAGGTTGACTCAGCCTTCCATCCTTTCTAAGGTAGGTGAAATGAGGACCCACTTTGTGGGGGCAATAAGCTGACTTTGTATAAATATACAAAAGTATGAAGGCTATTGCTTAACGCATTGTAAGCCGCCCTGAGTCTCCGAAAAAGGGCGGCATATAAATCAATTTTTTTAAAAAAAAATTAGCACAGCCCCCCCCCACAAGGCTCTCCCCACTTCTCTTCTCTCCGTATAACAATGACTGCATCTCTAAGGATCCATCTGTTAAACTACTGAAGTTCGCAGGTGACACAACAGTGATCGGCCTCATTCGAGACAAAGATGAATCCGCATACAGATGGGAGGTTGAACAACTAGCCTCGTGGTGCGACCGGAACAATCTGGAACTGAAGACACTCAAAACGTAGAAATGGTGGTGGACTTTAGGAGAAACCCTCCCATACTTCCACCTCTCACAATACTAGACAACACAGAATCCACAGTAGAGACCTTCAAAATTCTAGATTCTGCCATATCACAACACTTAATGATAGTCACAGGGTTATAATTATAGTCATTAAGTGTTCGACCTTATGATTCTCGATGAACGTATCTTTTCCTTTTATGTACACTGAGAGCCTATGCACCAAAGACAAATTCCTTGTGTGTCCAATCACACTTGGCCAATAAAAAATTCTTTTCTATTCAAATCCACCAGGTGGACCCGGATCAAAGCATGCAAGAGGTTTTATGCCCTTCCTCCCGTCACTCAACCCTGCACTGCTTCCCCAGTTCCAGTCGGGCTTCAGGCCAGGGCACAGCACGGAAATGGCATTGGTCGCATTGGTTGATGATCTTTGGAGGGCTCGGGACAGGGATTGTTCCTCTGTCCTATTAGATCTCTCAGCGGCTTTTGATACCATCAACCATGGTATCATACTGTGATACTGCGACGATTGGAGGGGTTAGGAGTGGGGGGCACCGTTTTGCGGTGGTTCTCCTCCTTCCTCTCCGACCGTATGCAGTTTGTGTTGGCAGGGGGACAGAGGTCGACCTCGAGGCGCCTTGTGTATGGGAGTGCCGCAAGGGTCTGTCCTCTCACCTCTTCTGTTCAACATTTATGTGAAGCCACTGGGTGAGATCATCTGTGGTTTCGGAGTGAGATTCCATCAGTACACTGACGATACTCAGCGGTACATCTCCACTCCGAACCACCCCAATGATGCCCTTGACATGATGTCTCTGTCATAAGTAAATGCCTTATTCTATAACAAGAGATATGTATATATGTACAGGATATTAAGAGTTAATTTATTCCTCCCCCTTTAATGTATTCATATGTAATCACCCCCATCCTTGACTCCTCCCCTTTGATATAAATAGAGAATGCTTTTACCTCATGCTTGCTTCTCACTGTAAAATCTGACAGAACAAGTAGAATGCCTGTTATGAATAAACTCTTTTTTAACTGAAGAAAAATACTTCTGAATTTATTATTGAGTCTGATCCTCAAAATATTGTAACAAACTGGTAGCAGAGGATGGTTGAACTGACTCAATAAAATCCAACATGCCTAAGAAAGAAAACCTCAAGAACAAAAAAGAAAGACCCAACACCAGGGCAAATGATAAAGAAACAAAAACAGATCACGAAATGATCGACGAACCAATAAATATAACAATCAAAGAATCTGAAGATAACACCACAGACATCGAAGAAACAGCAGATGAAACCGACAACCAAGAAGAGAACGAAATAAAAGACAAAGACCTCAGATCGGAGATACTGAGGCTAATAAAAAGTCAAAAAGATGACCACAAACTCATCGCGGAACTCCGAGGCTTCTTGGAAGAAAACGGAGCAGCGAGAGAAAAAGACATTGAAAAAGCCAAACCCGAAAATACAAAAATGGTGAGCGAACCTACAACGAAAGAAAAAATGACCAGAAGCAAGACCAGAGGTCCCGCTCAAAATTTTGAAAGGCAGCCATCTTTTCTTCAACCGGCCACAGAAATGAACACGGCTGAACCAATCAGAATGCAACATTCAAAAACTCTGGCGCGAAAAAACACAAAAAATAACAAAAAATATATTTATTCTTCTGAAGAGTCAGAAACAGATACAGAAGAATCATCCACCGAACAAGAAATCGAAACACCCATGAGAAAACTATTTAAAACATTTGGCACAAGTCTAACAATTTCAAAAGAATCGATAAAAGCCGATAATGCAAAAATACAAAAGAGACGAAGAAATAAACAGACACCTCAAAGCCTGCACGACTCGATCCGGACAACGATGATGACGACGCCTGAACCCAGAGGGCCCTGCGAACTTTCCCCCACACCGCAAACGATCCAAAGAACAAAATACCCCAAGCAAGAAAGCTCCAAAGAGAAGAGACGAACCACAGCTGCCAGCAGAACACCCAAGATCGAGCCGGAGACCGAATCATCAGAAGGAGAGCACTACGAGGGAGCTACAGCAAAGAGAACCTCTCCCAGCGGCTTCAGCAGAGAAATGACCAACGCGCATGCGCAGATGAACACAGAGAACTACAATGAACTTTATGAAGAAGGAGAACCTCTCAAGCTCATCAGCAGAATACCCACACCATTCTGCAATTTTCAACATCTACAGGACCATGGACTACCCACAGTTGTAAGTAGTGGGAATAATAATATTGGGAATCTACCCAGTGATTTCCCAAAACTTAGAATTGATGGCATCAACTTACAGGAATGGTGTCAACAAATTCAGGTTGTCTTTATGAAAGAAAATTTATTATTTTTTATAACCAATCCTCCCAAAAGACCTTGGACTCTAAAAATGGACTGCCTGCATCACAGAGCATTCTATTTAATAATTTCTAGCATATCACCTGCCATGTACTACAGTATTAAGCATAATCTTACTGTTTCAGAAATAATTCAATGCATGTTTAAATTGTTTCACAGTGAAAGTGTAGCAACAACCACTAGGATGTCTAAAGATTTCTTTTCAGCCAAATTAAGATCTGGAACCACCATAAGTGAACATTTAATATCCTTAAACAAAATCAGAGCAGAATTACATCTAAGAGGAGAAATAATATCAGAACAGACAATGAAAAGCGTTATCCTTAACTCATTAGATTCATCATGGGATAACTACATATCACACTTAGACTCAATCAATCTAGGATACTTATCCATAGAAAGTCTGTCAAACAAGTTAATAGCTGAAGATAATTTGAGGAAAAGTAGATACAATGCATACACAGAACACAGACAGGCAAAAAGAGTAGCCTTCCAAGAGAATCACCAAAAAACAATTGAATGTTACAATTGTGGATCCAGAAAACACTCTAAGGGAGATTGCCCCATGTTTCATAGGGAAAGACAAAACCGTGACTATAGGGGTAGATATCAAGACAGGCAATCATCTATTGATAGATACAGATATAGGGACTCCCCAAACTACAGAGAATGCAGAAAGGATAGAGATAATTCAAGGGATAGGAAATCAGGATCATTAAATGGATTAGATAAACATAACGATGTCATCACACAAAAATCAAAAAATAATGCTTGGCTCATAGATTCAGGGGCGACTAATCATACAACAAATAACAAGAAAATACTGTCTTCATTCACAAATGATAAATTTATGATAAGAGTAGCCAATCAAGAAAATGTTCAAGTCATAGGGAAAGGAAATGTAAATATACCTGGTTTGGGTAAAATAGAGGGGGTATTGTTGATACCAGAAATATCACATAACATACTTAGTGCAGTGAAATTAAGCCAAGATTTCAACATAAATATAATCTTCTCTGGAGGAAAAGCAATACTAGAAAAGAATGGGACTAAATTGAATAGTGTAATTATCGAAGGGGGTCTACCCTTTCTTGTAACAGAAGATAAATGGTTGCATAACATTAATGCAAACACTGATGACGACATTGACATAGACAGTGAACATAGTAACAACAATGACAATGAAGAACCCAAAACACACTATAATCACAAAGACACACCCACTAGTGATACACACAATAACAAAAGGCCCAATATAGGCAAACCAATTCATGATGAATGTGCACACATGTTGCATAGAAAATTGGGACATGCAAGTTTCCCTGTAATACAAAAAATGATTGAACATGCTGATGGCGTTAAAATAAAGGATTGTAAAAACTATTTAGAATGCTCAGTATGTAAATCATCAAAACTCAGAACTAACCCAAAACCAAAAAGGGCAACAAGAACCTCTAACCAAATTTTTGATCTGGTACATATGGATCTGGTTGGTCCATTAACACCATCCATCACATACAAAAAAAGATATTTCCTAACTATTGTAGACGACTATAGCCGTTATGGATTTGTTTATACTTTAAAACACAAAGATGAAACTTTCCAAAAATTCAAAGAATTTTACAAACGTGTAGAAACACAACACAATATCAAAATAAAACGAATCATGACAGATAGGGGATCCGAATTCATGTCTAAAGAATTCTCACAATGGATAAAAGACAAAGGAATGCTACACTTCACGACTAGCCCATTTTCTGCGTTTCAAAATGGTACAGTAGAACGAAAGAACTCGACACTGCAAACCATGATTAGATGTACATTAGAAGATGCTGGTTTAGGAAAACAATTCTGGTCAGAAGCATTACTATATTCAAACTATACCCAAAATAGGACCTGGTCTAGCATACTAAATAAAACACCATACGAAGTGATGTACAATAGGAAACCTAAAATTTCACACATGCACATATTTGGGGTTACAGCAGACGTACACATACCAAAACAATTAAGACGTAAGGGAGATAACGTATCCAGAAGGCTTAGATTCATGGGATACGAAACAGGCACAAAAGGATATAGATTCATTGACAGTAATAACAAATTCATAGTCTCAAGAACAGCAGTGTTTCATGAACAGGCCAACTGGTCTAAGATACATCTTAACGAGATAATCCAAAATACTAAACCAAACATTAAACAACAAGACAGAATAGAAAGAGAGAAACATGAACATAACACACATGATGACAAAAACAAAACATGGACAGGTAACCACACCAGGATAAAAACAGATTCATTAACCAAAAAGGAAGCAAGATATCTACACGATAATGAGAGCACTCCAATAAGAACAATCAGGTGTAACAGAAGACAATTACCTAATAAGTATAAGGATTATATAATGTGTGTGAATGACGAGATACCAACACCTAACACATATGAGGAAGTGTTAAAACTTCCCATGGAAGAAAAAGAAAAATGGGAATTAGCCATAACAAAAGAAATGAACAGCTTGCGTGAATTAGGTGTATTTACACCAGTCCCTGCACCTAAGAACAAGACAATTATAGGCACCAGATGGATATTCAAAATCAAGGATTTAGAAGAGGGTAATAAATTATATAAAGCTAGATTAGTCGCACAAGGTTACGCTCAAAAATATCCTGAGGATTACACTGACACATACTCTCCCACTGTAAGAACTGAAAGTGTTAAGACAGCTTTAGTCATAGCGGCTATACTCAATCTTGATGTCTTTCAATATGATGTGCAGACTGCATACTTACATGCAAAACTCGACAAAGAGATATATGTAAGGGCACCTCATAGCCAATGTACAAACAGAGATGAGATCTGGTTACTTAACAAAAGCTTGTACGGATTAAAACAATCCGGCAAGCGTTGGTATGAATGTCTTGTCAGCGTGCTTAAAAATATGGATTTCAAAGCCACAACTGCAGACAATTGCTTTTTTGTTAGAAAGGAAGGTGAATCATTAGAATTTGTGTTAATCTATGTGGATGATATTTTGTATATAGGCAAACATAAAGAAAAGAAAGACTTATTTGTATCCAGACTAAGTGAACATTTCTCTTTAAAGTCGCTAGGAAGGGTAAACAAATACCTTGGAGTTCAAATCAATAAGACAAGAAAGGGATTCAAATTATCTCAGAGAGATAAAATTATAGAACTTCTGGAAAAATGCAATTTAAGAGATGCCAAACCTTGCGATACTCCTATGCAGACTGATTTTTTAAGGAATATGGATGAATCTTCGCCTGAATTCGAGAACAATACATTGTATAGATCAATTATTGGTTCTCTCTTGTATATATCTAATTGGACCAGGCCTGATATAGCTCTGCCACTTAATTTATTATCTAGACATGTAAGTAAGCCACTTATGTATCATTGGGAAGCAGTCAAACGAATACTAAGATATCTAAAGCACAGCATAGATTTCTGCCTACTCTTAGAACCCAATAATATTAAAGAACCTATTATCACCAGTTACGCTGATGCAGACTGGGCAGGTGACATCAAATGTAGAAAGAGCACCTCAGGTTATGTATTATTTTTAAATGGTTGCCCAATATTCTGGTACACTGGGAAACAAGATTTAGTAGCGACTTCCACTACAGAGGCAGAATACGTCTGTTTATCTAAAGCCTCAAATAATTTAGTATGGTTTAATGATTTATTATCTGATATTTGGAAAAATCCAATACTACCATTTGTCATACATGAAGATAATAAGGCAGCTATAGAAATATCAAGATCTGACGCCATTGGTCAAAGATCCAGACATATAGATATCAAATTTAAACACGTCAGACATTTATCTCAGGATGGATTCATTAAAGCAATCCACTGCGAAACCTCAGAACAAATAGCTGATATATTAACTAAACCTTTACCTTCTAAACAACACAAATACTTGACATCAAAATTACAAGTACTATATAGCTCTGAATCCGAATGCAATCATTGTTATATATCGAATCGGCATTTAGAGGGGGATTTGTCATAAGTAAATGCCTTATTCTATAACAAGAGATATGTATATATGTACAGGATATTAAGAGTTAATTTATTCCTCCCCCTTTAATGTATTCATATGTAATCACCCCCATCCTTGACTCCTCCCCTTTGATATAAATAGAGAATGCTTTTACCTCATGCTTGCTTCTCACTGTAAAATCTGACAGAACAAGTAGAATGCCTGTTATGAATAAACTCTTCTTTAACTGAAGAAAAATACTTCTGAATTTATTATTGAGTCTGATCCTCAAAATATTGTAACAGTCTCGGTGCCTGGAGGCCGTGCGGATCTGGATGGGGCGAAACAGGCTCAAACTCAATCCCTCCAAGACTGAGTGGCTGTGGCTTCCGGCGTCCTGGTATAGTCAGCTGGCGCCATCGCTGACTATTGGGGGTGAGATCTTGGCCCTCACAGAGAGGGTTCGCAACTTGGGTGTTCTCCTGGATGCACGGCTGTTTTTGGAAGAGCATATGGCAGCCATGGCCAGGGGAGCTTTCTATCGGGTTCGCCTGATGCACCAGTTGTGTCCCTTTCTGGACCGGGATGCCCTGCGCACGGTCACTCATGCCCTCGTCACATCCCGTCTGGACTACTGCAACACTCTCTACACGGGGCTCCCCTTGAAGAGCACTCGGAGGCTCCAGCTGGTCCAGAATGCGGCCGCGCGGGTGGTTATGGGTGCGACTTGGCGCACCCATGTAACACCCCTCCTGCGCGAGCTGCACTGGCTCCCGTTGGTCTTCCGAGTGCGATTCAAGGTGTTGGTCACCACCTTTAAAGCGCTCCATGGCTTAGGACCGGGATACATATGAGACCGCCTTCTGCCACCGATAGCCTCCCACCGGCCAATATGCTCCCATAGAGAGGGGCTCCTCAGGGTGCCGTCGGCCAAACAATGCCAACTGGTGACACCCAGGGGGAGAGCCTTCGTTGTGGGGGCACCAGCCCTTTGGAATGAGCTGCCCCTAGAGCTTTGTCTTAGCCCCAACCTGTGTACTTTTCGCCGTGCCCTAAAGACCTTCCTGTTTCACCAAGCCGGACTGGCCTAATATGAATTTTAAGTGGGTGTATGTGTGTTTTAATTGAGGGCCAAATTGTATATATTTGTTTTAATTGGTTTTAAATTTTATAAATTCATGTGTTTTAATGTGGCTGTACACTGCCCTGAGTCCCCTGGGAGAAGGGCGGTATAGAAATCCAATAAAATCTAAATCTAAATCTAAAACTGGAAAAATTGCAACTATCATTGTTGGGAAGGATAGCGGCAGTGAAAATGAATATCTTGCCAAAGTTCTTATTCCTTTTTCAAATGATACCAATATTGAAAAAAGATGGAAATTTGAATGAATGGCAGAAGGGCATTACTAATTTTGCGTGGGCAGGAAAGAGACCGAGAATAAAACAAAAAATAATGCAAGATATACGTGAAAGAGGAGGTCTTAAAATGCCTAATTTAAGATTGTATTATGAGGCAGCTGCTCTTTCAGCAATTAGTGATTGGATTAACTCAACAGAAGAGAGAATATTGAATATTGAGGGGTGTGATTTGCTATATGGGTGGCATGCATATTTATTATATAATAAAAAGGTGGATAAGAATTTTAAAAGTCATATATTGAGGAATGCATTACTACGTGTATGGAAAAAGTATCAATATAAATTAAATAATAAATTACCTATATGGGCAATATAGACATATAGACATATATTGTCTAAACCTAGACATACAATAGAGAATATAAGTGTAGAACAGAAACAAGATGTGATTACTTACAAAGAGCTTCTTATTATGGAAAGAGGTACATTGCAGTTAAAGTCTTTAGAGGTATTAAAAGAAGAAAGGATAATTCAAACTTGGTTTCAGTATGGACAGTTGTACAATAGATGGAAAGAGGATCAGAAAATTGGTATCGTGCAAAATGAGGAAAATTTGATAAAACAAATTAGGGATCAAAGCCCAATGCATATTAAAAGGTTGTATAATGCATTGATAGAAATAGATTCAGAAACTGAGTTAGTGAAGGATTGTATGATAAAATGGGCACAAAATATTGAGGAACCAATAATGATGGATACATGGGAAAAAATATGGGTCAGAAATGTAAAATTTACCCAAGCCCAAAATTTGAGAGAAAATTTTTACAAAATGTTTTATAGATGGCATTTAGATCCTAAAAAGTTAGCTTGTATGTATCTAAGTTTACAACCTATGTGTTGGAGATGTAAATGCGATGATGCAACGTATTATCATATATGGTGGACATGTAAAAAAATTAAGGCATTTTGGATTAAGATATGGTGGATTATACAAAATATTCTTAAAAAGAAGATAAAATTTACTCCACAGTTGTTTTTACTGGGTATAATTACAGACTGTACAGTCATAGAGACTAATCTGATTTTGAACTTAATAACTGCAACCAGATTGTTGGTGGCCCAGTATTGGAAGAAGGAAGACTTACCTACTATTGAAGAATGGACTTTAAAAATAGCTAATTTGGCGGAGATGGCTAAAATCTCTGCATATTTGAAAGATCGTTCGAATGAAAGATACATATTGGAATGGAGAAGATGGATTGATTATATACAAAACAAATATGGGACTAAAAAGTTGCAAATAGCTTATGAATGAATTTAGGTGAACTCTTATATTCCTATATTTTGGTATATATGGGGGAGTTAAAATGAGAGGGGGAGTTAAGAGCTTATAGTTAGTTTATGTTTGATTATGTTTGCTGAATGCGATACCCTGTATTTTGCTCTGGGAAGTCGAGGGGGGAAGGGAGAAGGGAATGGGTGGGGGGAGGAAGGGGGCGGAAAATTTGTTTGTAAAAGACTTTAAAACTTTTCAATAAAAAAAAAAAACCCTGTGCCTATTGACCGACACAACCTTCTGTGCCAGTGTTTATGTTTGGTCCTGTAAACGTGTATGTTGCATCTGCATGTCTATGACACCCGCTCACCCCCTCACACACTCACTGGTACCTGTCATTGGCTGGCAAGAAAGGGAATTGTTAGGTGTTTTGTGCCAGCCATGGCAGTTTCTTAAGAGGCCACCATATGGGAGCAAAGAGGCACCTTTGATCCCCCTGGTGGGTCAAGGGGCTCCGGCCCCTGCAGCCCCATTGGGGAGAGTTAATGGCCCTCTGGCCCCCTCACACCCATTGGTAAGGGAGGGGCCAAGGGCCCCTATAAGAACCCCTGCACAGGGGCTGCTCTTTGGCTCTTGTTCTAGTTTCCTACGGGAATGATCCATGGGCTCAATCCAGGCATGGATGCCAGGGAACTCATTTTACCTACTTTATTCCTTAATAAAGATTCAACTTGATTGCATCCTTGCGTGCTGCCTTTTTCTTGGAAGCGCCCTCAATGAACCATCGATCTTTTGAGATCTCTCACACTCACATTCAATAGCTGTTGCTGAACACCAAATTTCTCTGAATGACTTCTGCACAGTTCTCTTTAGCAAAATTTATTGAGCTGAAAAGATACAAGAATTACAGTCATTTCTCATTTGAAAACATGTAGATATTATTTTTTTGACTCCTGAATACTATTTAAGAGGAAATAAGGTGTACTTTCAAATAAAAGAACATTTTACAATCCCTTTAAATATTAGGGTGTTATATCTCATGTTTTTACAGTTATTCTGCCTGTGAGCTGCTCCTTTGTGTTGAGGTCTGGCCTCAGAAGGATAATGTAGCACTTGGGGATGAAGATGCAGCCCAGCAGACCAGCACTGGAGGCCAGGATGGAGAAGACCTGCACAGCCACCATGGATTTCCCTTTGGTGCTCAGGTAGGTGGGCACAAAAGTCACCCAGACACTGCAGAAGACCAGCATGCTGAAGGTGATCAGCTTGGCTTCGTTGAAGGCCCCAGGCAGATTCCTGGCCAGGAAAGCCACCGTGAAGCAGATGGCAGCCAGGAAGCCCATGTAGCTGAGGGTGACGTAGAACATGACAACGGCCCCTTCGTTGCATTGCAGGATGATCTCTCCAGGCTGGGAGTGGAGGTCAGACTCAGGGAAGGGGGGAGAAACTCCCAGCCAGGTGGAGCAGATGATAATTTGGACAGCAGAAGAAGAAAGGATGATGGAGTTGGCCAAGCTCTTCCCCAACCATCTCTTCACTCGGTTTCCTGGTTTTGTGGCCAGGAAGGCCAGCACCACTGTGATGGTTTTGGCCAAGAGAGAAGAAACGGCAACTGAGAAGATGATGCTGAAGACCATCTGTTGGAGAAGGCAGGTGGCTTTCCTTGGTTGACCAATGAAGAGAGAAGGAGACAAGAAGCAAAGCAGGAGGGAGACCAGGAGGATGTAGGAGAGGTCCCGGTTGTTGGCTTTGACAAGGGGAGTTTCTCGGTATTTAGTGAAGATGATTAAAACAAGGCTTGTTGTTAGAAACAAGAATAGGGCAAAAGAGACCAGGATGATGCCCAGATGTTCTTCATAAGACAGGAAGGTTATAACTTTGGGGATACACTGAACTCAGTCCTCATTTGGATATTTATCATCTGGACACTTGGTGCATTTTTCCGTATCTGAGAAACCAAAAAGCAACTTTCTTTAATATTCTGTCCTTTTATCTTACAGAAAATACCTTCTTTGCATAACAGCTGATACCCCAGGCATTTACCAAGAAGTATTTCTTAATGATTTAATTAAACAGTCACTCCTTTGAAATGGTATAAGGTCTCCTGCTTGAGCAGGGGGTAGGACTAAAAGACCTCTATGGTTCCTTCTAGCTCTATTCTGATTGATTGATTGATTGATTGATTGATCAACATGACTGGTAGAATATTTGTGTAATGAATTCCCCCCATAACTATCCACAGCACCAGATTATGGACTAGTGAGACCTTCTCAGTGATCCTCAAGGGGAGGATCCAATATACAGTGAATTGCAAGGTCTTTCAGAAGGTGGACCTAAAACAATTCATCAAATTTCAAAGAACTCAGATGTTCCTAGAAAGGTAAATTTAGCAGCATACATCCAAATCAAAAAGCAAGAGAGATATTTCCTCTGCTGTTAATAAAATTTGCTCAGTCTGCCACCCCCTCCTCCCATCTCTTCCACAAAGCCTCCCATTTTCCTCAGTGTGACCCACCTTCCTGAGTGGAGAAGGTCCCCTCCGGACAAGGAACGCAGTCGTAGCAGCAAACTGGTTCTCCTTCTCGCACCCTCTTGACAAATCCAGGATGACAATTTTCCACACATTTGGACTGAGGCAGGGACTGAGCAGAAAAAATAGGAATGCCAAAGAAAATATGTTAGGACTCTCCGTCCATGGAAAATGGAGGCAGAAATGGATGGAGATAAGTAGCCTCTGGTCTTCATTGGGGTAAATATGAAACCTCTGACTACAGTTTTTTTTTTTTTTTAATTTGATTTATATGCCGCCCTTCTCCGTTGTTTTACCTCTGGCAGATTCTTCATTTAGTTCCTCCCTTTTGCTTTTGGAATTTAACATTACAATAAAGTAACATTACTTTATAAAAAACTTTTCTTTCTTTCTTTACTTTATTTTACTTTTCTATTTAATAAAAATCTATTTCATAAAGTCTTGAGGGATGGAATTGAAAAAAGATGAAAAAAGATTTAAGTATGATGATCAGTGGTGGGTTGTCCCTGGTTTGGACTGGTTCTATAGAACCGGTAGTAAAATCAGCGGGAGGCTCCGCCCACTGATCGTTACATCATCAGAAGCGATCTGCGCAGGCGCAGAAGTGAACTGGTAGTAAAAGTAAGTAGACACCACCCCTGATGTTGATATATTTATATTAAAATTGAGAATGAAGTTTACTGTAAAAATTTTAGGAAACTTTTATTCCATTTGATTTTTTAACCACCCTGGAGATGATAGGTTTAGCCCAATTGAAATGGGACCTCAGGGTTTGGAAAACAGAGAAAGGACACCAAAATTTCTCCCACCTTATTGAGCAACTTTAGCCGTGAAAGAGCATCTTGGGTGATAGTAAATCTCTGTCTTTTAAAATACGCCAGAAGTTCTCTCCTGACATCCTTGGGGAGAACCAATAAGCCCCAAATGCCCATATCTGCCGTTATCTCTCCATTTTGGTCCAAGTACATTTTTTTCTGAGAAATATTGCAAAATTCATTGTTCTTCAGAAAGGGATGAAACTAGAATGGGAACATCCAGGAATTTGAAAAACAGAAAACGTTGTTTCTTATCCCACATTGAATCTTTCTTCTACAATTGTCTAATCTCCAAATATGGTTAAATAGGATACAAATACTGTCACTGTCTTCATAAGTGAATGAAAAAGTTTGAGAAAAAAATTGTCAATCATATACTGACAAAATATAGAGAAAATATAATTGACACAATTGGTCAGTTATAGGGAACATTCTAGAGCAGGGTTTTTTATTATTATTATTATTATTTATTTATATGCTACCCTTCTCCAGAGACTCAGGGCGGCTTACAATGCGTTAAGCAATAGCCTTCATACTTTTGTATATTTATACAAAGTCAGCTTATTGACCCCACAAACTGGGTCCTCATTTTACCTACCTTAGAAAGGATGGAAGGCTGAGTCAACCTTGAGCCTGGTGAGATTTGAACTTGCAGTAATTGCAGGCAGCTGGTGCACTGTAACAGTGCTTAATCAGCTACGCCACCAGGCCCCTTGTTGCTAGTTAGTTGCTAGTTAGTTCCAGTATCCTCTAGTAACCATAAAGTAGATAAGTATAGAATAGTAGATAATACAGCAGACCTCCAGGTGTTGTTCTTCTCTTATCAAAATTTTCCAAGGTTGTTTTATTATTCTAGGAGTATGACATAGTATATATCCATTCACCAGTAGATGGCATCTTCAACTTAAAAATCAATGTTAAAAATCCACTTTAAAACTATTCTGCCAGTTATATAGTTCAAGTTGATTCAAACAGAATATTCAATAAACGGTCAGATGTTCAGCATTTTAAAATGCCTGATCAAAGTCATGCCAGTAAGATTTATACATTGAGTCTTTTCATATTTTATAGCTTTTGCTTATTTCCTGTTAGGGTGCAATTTCTCTCTGCCTCTCCTTAATCGCACCTTAAAAACATTCCAGAGAGCCTCTTTTCCCGGATTGATTTTCTTTTCCTAAGCAAAAATTAAAATTCACCTCCCCCAGATCTAAATCACTGTCCACTCTCACTGCTCCAGCACAATCATAGTTTCTTTGGCTGCCCCTGATTCACGACGGCCATGATGGCTGCCTTGTGTTCGTCAGAGAGGGAAGAGACTCTGGGTCTAGCAGGAGACCCGCCGCTTTCCATGACCTGTAGGGTGCCCCTTTGAGCCCCTACAGGTCGATATTAGCCCCTTTGGGGGCCCTCCGACAAAGAGAATTCAGCGTGGGGGTGCAGAGACCCGCTCCCCTGAGTCGATCTCACAGCGACATCACTGGAAGTCAAGCAGAAGCCATGTTGAATGCTGTTTCTCTCAGCCACAGCACTTTCCGGATGGGACTTAGAGGAAAGCGGCGGCTCACAGCTGCTAAATTGCACAAAACGCTCTCTCTCCCAGCAAGAGCAGCAGCGGAGAGAAGCAGCTGCCGATCCAGAGAGCACTTGGAACATCTCTGCCAGCAACCAAGGCTCAGCAAGAGATGGCTGCAAGATCTCTGCTGCAGCACTTTCCGGATGGGACTTCTTACAGGTAAGAAGAACTGTCCAGGTCCAGTGCTTCAGCCTGAGAGACCGTAGTTTGAGGCCAGAAGGGGGCAGCGACATGCGGGTGGAGGCTCTGGGGCAAGAGCGGAGCCAGGGATTGGCACATTCCCCAACCTGGCCGAAGCAAAGGGCAAGTGGGTGGAAGCTCCAGGGCAAGGCCGGAGCCAAGGAATAGTGCATTTCCCGACCTGGCCAAGGCGAAGGGTGAGCGGCCGGAGGCTCCAGGACTAGGCTGGAGCCAGGAAATGGCATGTCCCTTGGTCCCAACCTGAGGTGAAGGGTGAGTGGCCGGCATGCTTACCTTTGGTGAACAGAGCGGACGAGGCCTGTAGGCGAGTCATGGAGATTAGCTGGGCCACATGGTGAAGGGAAGATAATATACAGGGTGGGGTGGGGCGGGGTGAGCAGGGCCAGCCAGTGGTGGAATTTGCCAATTCTCCAAACTGCGCAAAATCTTAACAACCGGTTTGCCCGAACTGGTCCAAACCGGCTGAATCCCACCCCTGCCTTGCAATTGAAGGAGAATTTGCACAAAATCTACGTGAACTTCAGGGAAGGACAATGAAGCCAAGGAAGAGATCAAAGGAGCTGCTCTTAGCCTTGAGGAAAGAGAACAAGGAGAAGAGGTGAAGATCAGGAGGCGTCTGGGAGCCCCTTTTCCAACTGACACAATCTCTCGGTTGGAGAAGGGAGGATGCAGCTTTCTTCCAATCACTGACACACGTTACACACAAGTGTAAGATCTGCTCACTATTATTCCAGAGTGTCAGACACAGAAAAATGAATTCAGTTAGAAGAGAGGAGATTTTAGCTGAATGAAAGAAAAAAATATGATAAAAGTTTGGGCTGTTTTAGAGCTTAGCCAGTGAAGCAGAGAAGTTCAGTCTCCTCTTCATGGATTATCTGAATGCAAAGACTGAGCAGCCATCAGTCAGAGAAGCTTTAACTGGGATTGAGAGGAGGGGTTGGGCTAGATGGTCTCAGGGTCTCCTCCAAATTTATAAAGGTTGTCATGTCACAACATGTATCTACTGTGCTGTTGTTGCTTTAGCCCCACCTAACTATAGATAAGCCTAACTGTATGGTCTGAAGCCAGACTCCCTTTTCTCTCAGCCTTTGGAGGAGACGGAAGCAGCCGATTTGACCGAGACACATGGTAATCCGGAGGCCTCCGTCCCTCACACGGAGCATCGCTGGAGAGGTTCCAGCTGCTTCTTTGTTGGCTGTTAGTTAATGCTGCCTATCTCCTATTTATATTGATTCTCACTCTTTGCATCTCCTCAGTTTCTCCGTGCCCTTTTCTCCCAATGAAACACCCAGATCCACCCCAGGCTCCCTTTCACTGGAGGAGAAGAGGGGGGTTTAGCTGCCTGTTGAGCTGCACACAGACCCACCTGCAGTGGGGACGGAACAAAGGGAAAATTCCACCATGCTCATCACAAACCCACAAATACAGGAATTCATTTTAAAAAAGAATACAGCATTTTCAAATTAGGAGTGTGTAATATCAAAATGCCATGGTATCTACTCTTTGGAACCATTATTCCCTGAGAAATTGAATTGGCCAGATCTGTTGAGTTGGTTCCCCTCCTTCTCTTCTGGATTCCTCCTCCAAAGGATCTAAGATTAATGGATCCATATCGGGACCCCCATACCTGCCACGGCTGCAGCCTTGGAGTCCCCAAAGTCTTTTTTCCCTCCTTCCTTCTCCTCCTCGATCTGGAGGAATAAGCGGCATTCAAGGCCTGGGCCAGAGTCTTTATGATACTGTAATATTTATATTGATTTGGGATCTGTCTTCTTTTCTCTTTCTCCTGGGTCTCCAGTGGGGCTTTCTGGGTGCAACTTCTCCGGCCTTTAACAGAAAAGACGTTCTTTGAAAGAGAACAGAGAAAATAAAGATCTTGAAACTTTTCTTCCACAAAGTAATAGGATTGAAAGGCATCATCCTTTGGCCTTTCTTTTGCCAAAAAAACAAAGTTCCAAATACTATGGATGTATTTGAGAAGTCTGCGATTGTTCATTGGATACGCTGCAAAATTTGTGAGGATCCAGACTTTCCCTTCAATGCGTCCTGGCAGACGCATAAACGTTAAATGGAAAGGAATAATTCTCTTCCAAATGGACTCAAGTTCCATGAAGTGAACAAAGACGTTGACTTGTCTCCACTTAGAGAGGGAATCCCTGGGGGCTGCTGCATATTCAGATATTGAGAACAATTGTGATATAACCACACAAATTCCACTCCTGACAAGCACAGGAAGAAAAATCCTCATGAAATTCTCTCCCTCCTCTGTGTCTGAAGTAAAAAGGCCAATCAGGGTCCATCTGAAATGGAGGAGGAGATGAACAATTGCTGGGTTCTGGATCCCTTCTTTTGGGAGCATCCGGTAAAAAAAGGGGAATTTCCTTTTGTCACTCAGAGCCTCTGAAGAAGTTTCAAGATTGAACTGAAAAAGCAATGAAGAAAGCTGTGTTATATTTGGGGTCAAATCAAATCCAAAATATTAGATTTTAATAAATCCAACCTAGTTCTCAGAATGTATTAGAATAGTTTGTTGATCAGATGTTGTTTAAAATATTAAACACAAGAGTATTAGCAAGATTGTATAATAAAAGTGGAAAATAATAAGCAAATTAAAAAACAATAAACAATGTAAACCATATTACTGTATCATCCCTACAATTTACCGCAATTAGATTAACACGTGGAAACGTCAACTGAAGTATTCTATTCCAATAAAGGGCCTATAATAATTTTTGGGAATTGCTGATTTTTTTTTTATTTATTTTTTTGCTTCTATATTCCAGATTCTTTGTGGAGAAAACCTTTTAGCTTCTTCTCCAGTTATACAAGAAACAGGGAGACTTCAGTTCCTAATATGATTTGTCAGTTGTGTAATCCAAGATTGGTCTTTAATTGAAGTTTTGTCTGTTCCAACAGCCACAATTTTCAGAGTCTGTCAGTTTCCATAGATTAAATTTTATGCCAATGCCCATATTTTCTGAATTTAGACAAAGGAGAAATTATGTAAATTCCCAAATCAGTTCTGAGGGCAGCAGCTGGAGCTCTTTTGTCCACCCCAAGATCCTCCTCAGAGGCTGAGATTGGGTTGGTTCTGCTGGTGGTTTCTCTCTGGAGCCCCAAACATCCGATTGATGTAAGAACATGGGGGAAAACTGGGCCTCAGATACTTTAATAATTGGGGCTGAGGAAGCTGGAGAGCTAAGAGGTTTTCATTTAAGCACCACTTTCACTCCTGCCCTTTCTCTAACTGAGCTCCTTGGATGGTGAGGGAGCCAAGATTCAGGCTCAGAGAAAACAACCCCAGGTAAGGAAAGGTGTTACTTGCTCTAATGGCTGACCGTCTATGGCTATGATGTCATTTCACAAAGACCAGAACTTTTGAATTTGCTTTATTAATTATCAGATAATTATTATGGGAAAACAATTCAAGTCTTCTTCACAGGGTACACAATCCAATGTTTAAGTATGACAAATCACATGATCAGTATAAATCAGTGTGTTCCAATAGGTATTTAGCATGCTAAACATTTGTACGTGTAACAGAACTTAAAATAGAATAAAAGGGTTGGAAGGGATCTTGGAGGTCTTCTAGTCCAACCCCCTGCTCAAGCAGGAGACCCTATAGTATTCCAGACAAGTGGCTGTCCAGTCTCTTCTTAAAAGCCTCCAGTGATGGACCACCCACAACTTCTGAAGGGGAGACGTTCCATTCCTCACCATTAGGAAATTTCTCCTTAGTTCCAGGTTGTTTCTCTCCTTGATTAGTTTCCATCCATTGTCTTTTGTCTTGCTTTCTGGTGCTTTGGAAAATAGGTTGACCCCCTCTTCTCTGTGGTAGTCCCTCAAATATTGGTACACTCGTACATTCATGAAGATGTTGAAGAGAACTGGGCCTAAAATGGAACCTTGGGGTCCCCCACTGCTTGTTTCCCTCCGTGCAGACGTAGTTCCACTGAGGACCACAGGCTGAGCCCATCTGCGGCTGATGTTGTCTTTCCCACATATTTTTAGCTTCCCGAGAAATAGGTTGTGGTTTACTTTGTCAAAGCCTTTCTGAAATCCAAGTACTGTATACTACATGCACAGCATTTCATTGGTCCACTAATTTAGTCTATTTTGTCAAAGAATCAAATAACATTTATTTATGATCTGTTTTTTGATCCCTCATTAGTTGAAGTAAGTCATTCATATCTAGACTGAAGAACAAGGTGTCAGCGTTCCAGAAAACCCCCAACTCCCAGTAAAGACGCAGAAGCAGGCATCCAAAGTTCTCTTTACCAGAATAGGTAAACTGGCACATCTGGGAAATCCCGAATCTGAAAAGCCCGGGCTTTCCTTCAGTAAGTCAAAGCTCCCGAAACCATCCCACTTCTCCCCTTTTGATCACATGCTCCAATCAACATCCATTCCACCTCGACCCAGCCCCTAACCTTGACCGAAAGGAAGAATGTTATTATGTCTACTAATTCCCCTCTCCTAAATCCCCCCCTCCTACTTTCCCATACATGAGGAGGTGGCAGCATTGAAGCTTCCGGCCTAATATGGCTTCCAAGGCTGACACAAGGGTTCAAATATGCATCTTTCCCTTCCTCCTTGGTAAGCATAGATGCTTCTGTTCATGGCTCCATTGAGCCCAAATCTCTCTCTCAAACAAGGGCTTGGATCAGGGCCAACAGGCTGAGCTCCATTTTGAGGGCCATCCATTTTCTCCATCATATTTCTCTGTTTATTGAGTCAAATGCTGCACTAATATCTAGTTTTACCTCACTGATATAGATGAGATATTTCAAGACAAATTTGTTGTCAATATTAGATTATTAACATGCATTATTGCTTACAAAATCTATATATTTTTTTCATTCTACCTAAAACCTTCTGGTTCTTCTGCAAGGAATGCATTTTTCTCAAGTTTAATGAAGAGGATCATGGCATAAATTTTAGCCAAAATATCTGTTAGTCTAATTGGCCTATAATGGCTACAGTCCTTTTTATTCCACTTTTTAGATAGATAAAATGCTACCATTGCCAACCTCAATCCGACTGGATAGGGCAGGAATTATTTATCTGTGAAAATGAAGATGTCAATAGAGGCCTCAACAACCAGGGATATTTTTTGATCAGTTAAATAGTTGGGAGAAAGTCTTCTCCAGGGAATGTATTGCTTGCATTTCAGGCCTTTTATGATTAATCTCAATATGAACATAATGGGATAAAATATTGGTACATTTTTGCTAGTATGGAGAAAAGCAGCTCTTGGAATCCATGGAGAAGACATGATTGCATCTATTGCTCACCCACCACCACCCACCCCTCACTTTACCAGAGAGAGAAAAACACACAAACCTGTGGGACTTTGTAGGTGCCTCCTAATGTTGACATATGGATGGAGATGGGCCTTTTAGCTGCATCAAGAAGAGCCAGGAGGTTCTCCTTCCTACCACAGCCATAGTTGGGGACATTGGCTTCTCCAGTGGAGAGCATGTCCAGCACGGCATCTAAAGTGTGGAAAGTGCTCCGATAGTTGTCATGGATGTTGTAGCCAAGTGTGAGATTGTGCAAGCGATGGGAATTCTTGTTGACTATTTGAATGGCCAAAATGAATAGTAAGCCATTTGTAAAACTATAAAAATTCCTATTGTAAAAAAAAAAAAATTATAATCAACAGCAACAGCAAATACTGTTTTTAATATATAATCCTTCAGAAGCTGACTGACCCTTAAGCCAACATTGATCCAAAACCAATGATCAATTACACAAATATGGAAATTGGCTGAGGTACGGCAACTACAACTGGTTTAACAACTACTTTGAATACAATTCATTATTCAAATGATAAATTAAGGATTGAAATGAGAGAGGAAAATAATCTGCAGTCTGTTCATTTTCAGACCCATTTTTGGATTTGAGTCTCTTTCACAAAATCAGACCAAAGAGAGAAGCCATGGAAATCAAAATCATTCAGGAAATTAGACATATTCCCCAATATAGGTGTTATGTCCTTATATGGGCACCCGCCGGGGATTGGCTAATCCTCCGGCGGGAGATTCAAATAACTGTCAGTGGGCGGCTGAGTCTGCCGGAGCGTATAAAAGGAGCTCCGGCAGCCCAGCCGCTTGTCTTTTTCCTGTGCTTAAATAAAGTACTGAACTGGACCAGAGCTGGTCGCGTCTTGCTTCCCTGCGCCGATCTAACACTGGCGACGAAGGAACAGAACCAAGCGACGAACCTCGTGGCACAAGCCAACCTCAGAGAGCTAAGTCACTGAGAACCGAGTCACTTCGTGGGGATTCCAGAGGCATGGCATCAGCTGAAGTCACCTTGCCAGCCCTTGCTCCATTCCGCCCAGGGAAGAACAAGTGGAAATCCTACGTGGTCAAATTTCAGCAGTACCTGAGAGGAAACAACATCAGGGATGCCGATGATGACCGGAAAAAGGGCATCTTCTTGGCCAACTGCGGATCCGAAGTCCTCGACATGGCAATCGATCTCGTAGCACCACGAGACATCGAAGAAGTGCCATGGACGGACCTGCTGCAGATCCTGGAAGAGCACTATGCCCCAACTGGCACTCCAGTGGCAAACCGTTTCACCTTCCATCAGAGGGATCAAAAGGAAGGTGAGACCATCAAAGAATTCATGGCCGCCCTGCGCCAAATCGCAGCCAGCTGTGAGTTCGACCACGTGGATAACGCCATCGCGGACCGCGTGGTTTTCGGCATGAGGGACAGAGGCCTGCAAAAGAAATTTCTGAGCAGGAAGAAACTCGTGCTCAAAGACGTGGTGGAGGAAGCCACCGCATCCGAAATCTCGGAGAGAGCGGCTGCCGCAGTAAGCAGAGCAAAGGGAATCCACAAGATTCGCTCCACAACGCAATCATCAACTGAGGATTCCGCAGCTGGATCAGAGTCGGAGGAGGAATCCACCGTACACAAGGTATCCAGACCCCCAAGGTGGGAAACCGCCCAAAAAAGTTACAAGGGGGAGCGCTGCGCCAGCTGCAGAGGGGACCACGCCAGAGCCAGCTGCAAATGGAGAGACACAACCTGCCGGCGTTGCAACAGGAGAGGGCACATTGCAGAGGCATGCAGAGCTGAGGAACCAGCCCCAGAGCCCTCCAGCCACCGCCCTCACGAAAACCGGGAGGACAACGCGAGGGCATCCAAACGGTCCTCCTACCAACCCAGACGGGGTGAGAGTGACGGGAACCGGAGGAGAGCAGTACACCAAACCACAATACACCTCTCCGATGACGACGACACCGCCACTAAGTGCCACGCGACCGTGCTGTTTGAGGGAACCCCATGCTCCATGGAAGTAGACTCTGGCTCCATCTACTCAATCATGGACTGGAAAAACTTAAAACGCATCAAGCCAGACGTCCGCAAGAGGGACCTGAGACCCCTGCGCTCCAGGCTGGTGGATTTCGGGGGAAACCACATCGGAGTCCTGGGAAGAGCCTTGCTCCACGTGTCTTACCAAGAATTCCAAGGCAACCTCCCCATCACCATCGTCGAGCACGACCGCCCAACCCTGCTAGGCATGGAGTGGTTCAAGCCACTAGGGCTCGGGATAGTAGGGGTTAACCAAATTCATCAGGACGAACTCGACACCCTCCTCGAAGAATTCAAGGAAGTCTTCGACGGTAAACTGGGGAAATTTGTGGGGAAGCCCATTTCCTTTAATCTTGATAAGACAATTACCCCCATTAGGCTTAAGCCCCGCAGGGTTCCGTTTGCCCTGAGGCCCAAAGTAGATGCTCAGCTAGATAAGATGATAGCCCAGGGCGTGTTGGAACCAATCGATCATGCAGCATGGGAGACGCCCATTGTGACTCCCATGAAGCATGATGGATCTGTGCGCATCTGCGCCGACTACAAATGTTCGATCAATAAGGCCCTTTCGCAGAGCGCATACCCAGTTCCAGTGGTGCAACATCTGCTGCATTCACTTGGGAGTGGGACAATATTTGCAAAACTGGACCTGGCCCAGGCTTACCAGCAATTGCCAGTGGATGAAAAAACTGCGGAGGCACAAACGATTGTCACCCATAGGGGCGCATTTAAGTGCAACTGCCTCCAATTTGGAGTCAGCGCAGCCCCAGGCATTTTTCAATCAATGATGGAACGCCTTCTCCAAGGCATTCCAGGGGTGGTGCCATACTTTGATGATGTGTTGATCTCCGGACACTCTAAAACCCAGCTGCTTGAGCGAATTAAACAAGTTTTGCGGCGCTTCAAGGAGAAGGGCTTAAGAGTGAGGAGGGACAAATGCATCATTGGGGTCCAGGAGGTCGAGTTCCTGGGCTATCTCATAGATGGCACCGGCATCCACCCCACCAAAGCTAAAGTCAGGGCAATCCACGAAGCTCCAGCCCCCAAAAACAAAGCCGAGCTTCAAGCATTTTTGGGATTGCTAAATTTTTATGCAGTGTTCCTTAAACAGAAGGCAACAGCCGCTGAGCCACTCCATCGATTGCTGGGGAAAGCGGTTCCGTGGAGATGGGGGACAGAGGAAGAAAACGCCTTCAAGATCATCAAGGGGCTCCTATCCTCCGACAGCGTGCTGATCCAGTACCACGAGACGCTTCCGCTGCTACTGACCTGCGACGCTTCTCCATATGGGATTGGCGCAGTCCTCAGCCACCAGCTCCCCAACGGATCAGAGGCACCCATCGCCTACTTCTCTAAAACGATGTCCAGCACCGAGAGGAACTACAGCCAGCTGGACAAGGAAGCCTTGGCCATTGTGGCTGGAGTCAAGCGCTTCCATGAGTACCTATATGGCCGGAACTTCACGGTCATCACTGACCATAAACCACTCTTGGGACTATTAGCGGGTGACAAACCCACACCCGGCTACATGTCGCCCAGGATGACACGCTGGGCCATCTTCCTCGCCGGGTATGCATACAGACTCATTCACAAGCCCGGCAAAACCATCGGGAACGCAGATGCTCTGAGTAGGTGCCCATCCAAAGAGCCAGTAGAAGACCCCGCACCCACCATAAGCCTCCTCCACATCGACGCCGACAGAGACTGCCCAGTGACGTCAGCAGATGTGGCCACCCATACCCAGAGGGACCCCATACTCAAGCAAGTGAGATCCTGGGTCCTGCGAGGCTGGCCAGCAGAAAAACCGGCAGAAAAGTTCAGCCCTTTCGCACGGAAGCAACAGGAGCTGTCCACCATGAAAGGCTGTATCCTATGGGGAGACCGGGTGCTGATTCCCAGCGCTCTACAGAAGAAAACGCTCGAGACGCTCCACAACGGACACCCGGGCATCGTAAGGATGAAAGGACTGGCACGGAGTTACGTCTGGTGGCCATCCCTGGACAAGGACATTGAAGAGTGGGTCGCCAGATGTGACCCGTGCCAAGAGGTACGTCCCGCCCCCGGCCCAAACCCCAGTGTCAGAGTGGGAGATGCCCAGCAGCCCATGGGCACGGATCCATATTGACTTCGCGGGTCCAATGCAGGGGCACTACCTCTTAATCGTTGTGGACGCTTTCTCCAAGTGGCTAGAGGTCATCCCCATGGCATCTACCACTTCCGAAGCCACCATCAGGGCACTCAGGCGCCTATTCGCAACACACGGGCTGCCGGATGTCCTAGTCTCTGACAATGGCCCACAGTTAACATCCAAGGCCATGGAAGAGTTCCTGGCGGGACAGGGCATCCGCCACGCCCTCACCGCATTTTACAGGCCAGCCGGAAACGGTCAAGCGGAACGCATGGTGAGACTCACCAAGGAGACGCTCACCAAGATGGGTCCGGGCGACTGGCAAGAGAGGATTGACAACTTCCTCCTTACACAACACATCACCCCACATGCCACCACCAAGAAGAGCCCAGCTGAGCTACTGATGGGCAGACGCCTGAGGTCACCCCTGGACCGGCTGCACCCCCAGTATAACCCCGAAGTGACAGCAACGGCCAGCCGGCCGCTCCGCGCCTTCACCATAGGAGACCCGGTGTTTGCGCTTAACTTCAACGGCTCTCCGAAGTGGCTAAAGGGGAGAATAGAAAGCCCAACCGGCCCGAAGTCCTACCGAGTCGAGCTGAAAGATGGACAGGTCTGTAGACGGCACATCGACCAGCTTCGGAAAAGGTGGAGGGGATCGGAAGGAAACCAGCCCGACGAGGTAGGCCTACCACACCCCGACGAGGTAGGCCTACCACACCCCGACGAGGTAGGCCTGCAACACCCCGGCAGAGCAGACCTACAGCACTCCGGCGAGGTAGGCCTGCAACACCCCGACGAGGCAGGCCTACAACACCCAGGCGAGGCAGGCCACCGACACCCCGACGAGGCCGGCCAAGCACATTCCCATGCAATTACCCAGCGGCAATCCAGAGCGGTAGACCGGGACCTGTCACAAGAGGGATGGCATCCCCAACCCGGCAAGGTGGGCATCCGCCACTCCATGGAGAGGGACCGCCACAACAATCAAGGGGTAGACCGGGACCCACCCAGGGAGGGAGGATCGCACCCCTCCAGCGACGAAGACCAACAACGGCCCTGCCAGGGAGACCAACGCTCCAGGCAAGTAGACCGGGGACAACCACACGGGGGAGGCGCACAACAGGGAACCCAAGCCGGCCAGCGACCGACCGGCAAGGGAGACCCCAACCAGCATCCAGACCGGGTCGACCAACACCAACCCTGCAAGGTCGAACAGCACCACTCCAGCGAGGTCGGCCAGCACCAACCCTGCGAAGCCAACCAGCTCCAACCCAGCCGTGGGGATGAACACCACCCCGGCGAGGTCGACCACACGGGACAGCGACAGCGACGGGAGCCACGGGAGCCCAACGAGACACCAACGGACTTACGGGTTTCGGACGGCACCCACCGGACAGCAGCGTTGTCCCGCCGCGAGGTTCCAGATTCTCCAGGCGAGGGAAGGACCAGCGACTCCAGCGCGAACTTCCAGATGTTGCGGCCGGAGGTGCTGGGACGGATCCCGCACACTCGACGGCCGGAGCCCCGGCCACCCCCACCGGGGAGCCGGGAAGGACAGGAGCTTCGCCCGCACAGGTCGGCGGCGAAGCTCAGACTGAACTGCGCAGGTCATCTCGGGCAAGCAGGCGCCCCGCCTACTTGCGTGACTTCGTAACGTATATTAACTGTGATGGACATTTTTCAGACTAAGGGGGGAGGAGTGTTATGTCCTTATATGGGCACCCGCCGGGGATTGGCTAATCCTCCGGCGGGAGATTCAAATAACTGTCAGTGGGCGGCTGAGTCTGCCGGAGCGTATAAAAGGAGCTCCGGCAGCCCAGCCGCTTGTCTTTTTCCTGTGCTTAAATAAAGTACTGAACTGGACCAGAGCTGGTCGCGTCTTGCTTCCCTGCGCCGATCTAACAATAGGAATAAATGAAAAATATAAAACAGAAAAGGAGAGGGTTAGAATGGAGGGAGTGAAACTCCATCACCCTGAATGACTTACATATAACGGAAAACAAACTGAAGGGAAGGAGCCACGTTGAAAAGCAACTTTACACGCAATCTTTGACCTCCACTGAAGACTATGCCAATGAGATGGTCTCCTGGGCTGTAGTAGCTCCATGGATTTTTCCCATCCTGGTTCTCCAAACTCAGCGGGCATTTCATTCTCAGCTTCCCAGAGACTGGATGGGACAAAAGCAGCATCAGAAGCAGAAGCAGGAGGTCCATCATTCATTGGGAGAATCAATCAATCTCCTTCCCGTTTTTAAAGAAGATTTAGAAGAATTCAAAGGATTCTCACAAGTTGGAATATGATCCAGTTGCTTTCCTGATTCAAACACAGAGAAACACTCAGCTTCATCTGGAAAGGAGAGAGACGTACATTCAAGAGCACAGACTCTGCCTGTCCCCAAACTCCATATTTCTCTGCCCAAAGTCTCCCCTGGAGGATTCAGCCAAAGAGCAGAGCTGAAACTTTTATCATAATTCTCCCTCTCAGGAGGGATCCCTGGATAATTCAAGTAGTTCTTGGACTTGGAGATTGTCGGGAAATTCTCTGGAGGGAAATGAAAGGGAAATAATCCCCATGTGATTCAAAATAACAGGAGCAGAGATGGAATTAAACTCCTCATCTAGAATTGAGAGGTTTGGGATCTCTATCATTGAAACTGACCCCAGAGGGAATACATGGCACTTGTGGCTGAAAATAAAAAGAAATGTGACATTTGTTGGCATTGTGGTTAAAGAGAAAAATCCCAGGGGCCAGTAAATTCCAGAGAATGTCACAGATCTGAAATAGCTCCCTGTCGAGTCAAAGCCAAAATTTACTTTATTTTCAAAGTTAATGCTCAAGGGCACCACCACAAAAGGGCGGATGCAATAGTGCAGCCAGTTTCTAAGAACAAAATCAACTTTAGTGAAAAACTAGTTACCAGAACTTTGCAGAATTAAAACAAAAATCACACCCACATACAAACACAGAAAGAGAGACATTAGAAAAAAACCAAGTGAAAAGAGATGGAGAAAAGAGATGAGTCCTTCTGGAGAAGAGCGGCATATAAATACAAGAAAGAAAGAAAGAAAGAAAGAAAGAAAGAAAAAGAAAGGAAGGAAGGAAGGAAGGAAGGAAGGAAGGAAGGAAGGAAGAAAAGAAAGAAAGAAAGAAAGAAAGAAAGAAAGAAAGAAAGAAAGAAAGAAAGAAAGAAAGAAAGGCTGCCTCTCACCCCATGTGAAGAGGAGAGGGTTGCAGATGGAAAGCTGATCTTCAAAATCCAATTTCCATCTCCAGAGACCTGGGAATGCGGAAGCCCATGTCCCATGTTCCCCTGCCACCCTTTCCCATGCACAGGCCAGGCAAGGGGGCTCTTGCAGGGATGCCAGACAAGACTCTGCCCGGCTGAGTGGGGAGCCCCTCTTGGGAGAAGGAAGCTGGGGAGCCTGGTGGTGGGGAAGGGAAGCAGATCTGCAAAATCCCCCTCCAGGTTCCATCTTCTGAGTCCTGGAATCAGGGGAGACCATATCCCATGTTGCTCAGCCATCTCTTTCCATGCATGGGGCACTCAGGGGGGAAAGCAAAGCCCAGACCCACAGAAAAGGCCCAGGATGGCCAGGAGGAGGAGGGGATCTGGGGCATTCCTGGGAAGAGGCTAACCTGGTTTATGGGTCCCAGGGTTGAATGTTGGGGGCGGGGCCGCAGCCCCCGGGGTTTCTCCAGACTCTCTTGGGCTCCGTGTCTTTCCAGGAGAGGCTCCTGTGGGGGAGAAGCCATGCAGGGCTGGGCCTTCCGAGGGGGAAGGAAGCAGCCCCAGTATCCTGAGCCATGGCCTCACTGGGAATACTGGAAACCAGCATCCAAAGCCATCTCTGGGGCTCCAAGTGGGAGGAGGGGAATCAAAATCACCGGTGGATCCTCTCAAGTCCCATGAAGAGATCTCTGGAAGTCTCCATCAAGCTTTGTCCAGAGATTGTGGGGAATCCCGGAAATCCATCCATCCATCCATCCATCCACAAAGCTTTCCGTCCCTCTCCCACCATCCCAGCTCTTTTCCTTGGAGGCCAAACTCTGATCCGGTTCTCTCGTCCCTCCAGCCCCCCATCGCTCAGCCACAGCTCCCTCAAAGCCCTGCAGGTGGTGCCCAGAGCCCCGGATCCAGAAGCGGATCCTGTGGGAAGAAGCCCTCCGTCCCGCCTGCAAAGGCCCATCGTCCCCTGCCTGATCCGAGGGGGGCCCAGGGAGGCCACAGGAGGCCCTGAGTCCAGGTGGAGGGGAGGGGAGGGCTGTGGGGGCCACAGGAGCCCTCAAAGGGCCCAAAGGCAGGAACTGGATGGGGCCTCAGCCTCATCCACACAGGGAGGGAGGGAGGGAGGGAGGGAGGAGGGAGGGAGGGAGGGGAAGGTTCCCCCCCACCAGAACGAGGGAAACGGAGGGAGCCTATTTCGGAATCTCAGTCCCTGTTTTCAGGGCCTCCATGGCCGACCCAGGACGAGGCCCCTGGTCCTCCGCTCTGCAGGCCTCATCCACACCCACCCACACAGGCTGCCCTCAAAGGGCCCACAGGCAGCTCGGAGGCCCCGGAGGGAAACCTCCAGGAGGGCGGAGGGGCTCCTGCTTGGGCCGGGGGTCCGGCTGGATGACCTCTGGGGGCCCCTCCGGCCCTGGATCCTCTGGGGCTCCCCCAAAAGAACCAGGAGGGGCTGCTGGTCTCCCCCCCCAACCTCCCTCCCCCCCTTTGGGGAACCTTCCCGACTCTTGGCTGGAGAGGAGAGAAAATCTCCCTCAGCTTTTTTCTCCCCTCAAAATGGAGGGAGGGAGAATCGCCTCAGGAAAAAAGAGGCCACAAAATGGAGGAGGCTGTGGGGTCTTTGCCTGCTTTAGCTGTCCTGCTCGCTGCCTGTGGGGGCCAGCTGGGGCTGAAAAGCCAGACTGTAGGCTGCCCCCTACAGGCAGTGTGAGGGACAGCTAAAGCGTGGAAAGAGGACGGAGGACCCCGAGTGCTGGACAGGGGATTCTGGGAGTTGAAGTCCAGAGGCCTTTGCTGAGGTTGAGTCACCTGCCCTGGGAGGCCCTGCACTGGACACTCGGACAGATGACCTCTAAGGTCCCTTCCGACTCCATTTCCCCATCATTCTAACCACTTGTCTCTTTTCTCACTATAATCACAAGGCCAGGCTTTGGTCAGAACCAAATAAAGGAATGGCATCTCCTGCCCTCCTGTCAGAAGCCCCCCTGAAATCTCCCCTCCGAAATCCTCTCCTCTCCCGCCAAGGAAACGAGCCAGCCCAGAGAGAGAGGGGGCAAAGGGGCAACTCCTCTGATTACTGTGGGGCTGAGCTGGGTCCCCCGTGGCTGAGGGAAGGGAGGATGCAGGAGGGACCCTCCAGGTGGAGCTTCTCCCAGGCTGGGATGGGGGGCTCAAAGGGGGGAGAGAAGGGGCTGCATAGGGCCATCCTCCCCCAAGCTTCTTCTGGGGCTCCTGCTGAAGGAAAGCCAGGGGTCGCCTCAGGACACGTGGGGTCCTCCTCCCCCTCCCCCTCCTCCTCCCCCAAACCCCCAAAATGCATGGCCCCATGCACTCAGCCCATCCCCCCATGCATGTGTGGATGCACCACCCCCCCGCTCCTGCCCCCCGCGCATGCACCCACACACCCATGCACATGCATGCACAGGGCCCCCACACGTGTCTTGACCCCGCACATGCATGGCAGAGAACCAGCTGGCCGATGGGAGGTGTGTGCATGCGCGACAGAGCTGAACTGGGGTGATGGCTCGCGTGCCCACAGAGAGGGCGTTGCATGCCACCTCTGGCACGCGTGCCATAAGTTTGCCATCACGGGTGTAGGAGTTGATGAGAATTATTCAGAGCCAAATCTGATGTCATCGCAAGGAACTGGACTTGACTTGGGAGGACAGTCACCTCCAACTCCATGAGGACCTCAAAGGAGGAAAAGCAGGCAAAGCACCAAGAGGAGAAGCCATTTCAATGCTCGAAGGCTGGAAAGAGTCTCAGGAAGAGGAGATCCCTCCCTTCGCATCAAAGGATCCCCTCAGGAGGAAACCAGATCAATGCATGGAAGTCCTTCTCTTCTCTCCCAGGAAAGGATGCAGGAGGGAGAAACCGTCTGAAACCGCGAGGACTTGGAAGAAGCTCCAGGGAGATCTTCACCTGGCTTCCCAGAGGGAGAAACCCTGAACAGTAGATGCAGGAAGGGTGGAAAGAGCTTCAGAGATGGGACCTGTTTATAACCATATAAAGAACCATAGAGTCCAAAAATCAGATCAATGAAATTTAGGATTAATATACGGAGTTCTGATATAAAAGAAAATCCCAAACAGGCCCTACTCTTCACATTAGGCAGAATTCAACTCGATTGCCTCCTTGGTGGTTAGAAGACAGGCAGCACCAGAATTAGGTGACATTTAATTTAAATTTTAATATTTAAATTTATATACCGCCCTTCTCCGGAAGGACTCAGGGCGGTGAACAGCCATAGATAAAAAACATAGAATACAAAGTTTAAAAACAATTAAAAAATATATTAAACAATTTGGCCTGACAGTTAAAATCCCCCATTTAAAATTAAAATTAAAATTACACCATTGGAGACTTAGGCCAGCCCGGCTTGATGAAATAAAAAAGTTTTAAGGGCCCGACGGAAAGTACGTAGATCCAGAATCGTCCGTATCTCCGGGGGGAGCTCGTTACAGAGGGCAGGTGCTCCCACAGAGAAAGCTCTCCCCCTGGGGGCCACCAGTTGACATTGTTTGGCCGACGGCACCCGGAGGAGCCCCTCTCTGTGGGAGCGTACTGGCCGGTGGGAGGCTCTCGGTGGCAGAAGGCGGTCTCGTAAATATCCAGGTCCTAAGCCATGGAGCCTCTAAAGGTGGTCACCAACACCTTGAATCGCACCCGGAGGACCACCGGGAGCCAGTGCAGCTCACACAGGAGAGGTGTTACATGGGAGCGCCATGATGCTCCCATGTAACACCTGGGAGAGGCGAGAGGACCGACCCCTGGGCACCCCACATACAAGGTGCCTCGGGGTAGACCTCTGCCCCCCTGTCAACACAAACTGTGACCGGTCAGAGAGGAAGGAGGAGAACCACTGTAGCATGGTGCCCCCCACCTCTAACCCCTCCAACCGGCGCAGCATGATACCATGGTCGATGGTATCAAAAGCCACTGAGAGATCTAATAGGACCAGAACAGAGGAACAGTCCCTGTCCCGAGCCCTCCAGAGATCATCAACCAATGCGACCAATGCCGTTTCCATGCTGTGCCTAGGTCTGAAGCCCGACTGGAACGGATCGAGATAGACCGCTTCATCCAGGTACTGGGGGAACTGTGACGCCACCACACTCTCAACAACCTTCGCCACGAAGAGGAGGTTGGAGACTGAACGATAATTTGCTAAAACAGCCGGGTCCAAGGAGGGCTTCTTGAGAAGGGGCCTCACTACCGCCTCTTTCAAGGCAGCAGGAAAGTAACCGTCTCTCAAAGAAGCGTTGACAATCCATTGGAGCCAGTCTCATGTAACCTCCCGGGAAGCCAGCACCAACCAGGAGGGACACGAGTCCAATAAACATATGGCCGCGCTAAGTCTACCCAGAACCCTGTCCACGTCTTCAGGGGTCACTGGGTCAAACTCCTCCCAGATAACACTCTCAAGACCTGTCTCCATCACCCCGCCTGCATCTACCCAGTCAGAGTCCAAGCCTTCCCGAATTTGAGCGACTTTGTCGTGCAGATACTGCACAAAATCCTCAGCCCTGCCCTCCAAGGGGTCCTCCCACGCTCCCGGATGGAGCAGGGAGAGGATCACCCTAAACAGGGTGGTTATCTGCAGACGCGATAAGAATGGAAAAATAATTAAACTTTGCCGTTTTTATCACCACTAGGTAGGTCTTAATATGAGACCTTACTAGTATTCGGTCGAATTCAGAAAGGCTAGCCCTCCAACTGCTCTCCAGGCGTCTTTTCTGGCGCTTCATCTCCCTCAGCTCCTCGGAGAACCAGGGAGCTAAGTGAGATTGGCGCCAGGTCAGAGGCCGCAAAGGCACGACATGGTCCAAAGCTCCAGCAGCCGCTCTATCCCAGGCGGCCACCAGGTCTTCAGCCGGGTCGTGAGTCAGAACCTCAGGGAAAGGCCCAAGCTCCATCTGGAACCTATCAGGATCCATCAGGCGCCTGGGACGGAACCACCTGGTCAGTTCCGCCTCCCTGCAGCAGGGTGTAGCGGTTTGAAGGTCAAGTTGAAGGAGCAAATGGTCTGACCATGACAAGGGTTTAATCACTATGTCCCCTATATCTAAACCATTCAGCCACTGGCCAGAGATGAAAACCAAGTCCAGAGTGTGTCCCCCCATGTGAGTAGGGCCATGAACTAACTGAGTCAGGTCCATGGCTGTCATGGAAGCCATGAACTCCTGAGCCGCTTCAGATGTTTCACCGATGGATGGCAGGTTGAAATCCCCCATAACCATAAGTCTGGGGGTATCAACCGCCACCCCAGCTATCACGTCGAGCAATTCAGGCAGGACCGCCGCCACGTGGCAGGGAGCCAGGTACGTGACCAGCAAGCCCATCTAGACATCAAGCTAGAGTGGCACCAAACTCCATACTTCTGGGTGAGCTTCCCCAGTGATCCCTGGAGACAAGAGACCTTGTTGAAGGACAGCAGAAGTCAATTCTCTTGTTATTGAGATCTCGTCCTCCTGCATTACTGTCCTGACATGTCCTGACAGGAAAGATCACAACCACAACAGAACAGAGCCCCCAAGGGTGTAATGGTAATTTTTCACAAAGCTTTTCTCCAGCCTCTCCTCTACACATGGAGCCCAGAAGAAGTTCAGGATCCCAAGAGGAGAAGGTGCTTCTCCCTGTTATTAAGACCATCTGGGCCTTTGAATTCTCTATACCTGTGATAGAGAGAGTGGATTGAAGCCATATGCAAAGGATCTTGTATCAGAAAAGGATAAATTTGTGGGAACATATTTTGGGGCAGGAAGGATCTGTGCTCTTGAAGGTACCTTTCCCTCCTTTCCAAGTGAAGCTGAGTATTTCTCTGTTTATATCAGGAAAGCCACTGGCATTTCCATCTTCTGAGAGTGCTTTCAATTCTCCCAACCGTTCCTGTTTTCCATGTTAGAAACAAGAAGAGGATTAATAAAGCTCCATGAATTATGGACCTCCTGCTTCTGCCTTTGATACTGCTGATGTCCCAGCCAGTCTCTGGGAAGCTTGGAATGAAATGCTTGCTGAGTTTGGAGCACCAGGATAGAAAGAATCCATGGAGCTTTTACAGGCCAGGAGACCATCTCATTGGTGCAGTTTTAACTGAAACACTAGTGGTGCCTATAATGTTGCCTTTCAACAGTGCTCCTTCTATACCTTTTCATCTGTAAATCATTCAGGGTGATGGAGTTGCATCCCCTCCGTTTGCAGTTCTAACATTCTCCTTCTTTTCTTCTTATTTCACTTACTTCTATATTGCAGGACTTGTCTAATTTCCTGAATGATTTTGATTTCTATAACTTGCTTCCTTTTTTATTTTGTAGAAGAGACACAAATCCAAAGATGGGGTTAAAAAAACCTGAAGAAAATCCAGATTATTTTCCTCTCCCCGTTCACTCCTGAATTCTTCACTTGAATTCATTTTGTTTAAAGGAAGGATTGAAACAGTTGTAGTTGCCTCTGCCCGGCCCATTCCCATGTTTCTATAACTGAGTATTGGTTTTGGATCAATATTGGCTTAAGACTCAGTAGGCTTGTGGAGGCAAAAAGGAATATATTCTTTTAAAATTTACTTGTTACTAATAATAACAGGAACATTTTTTTTACAGTAAGCATTCTTATGGTTTTATAAGCATCCTACGATTCATTTTCAACATTCAACTGGTCAACAAGAATTCCCAGCTCCTGCAAAACCTCACACTGGGCTCCAACATCCATGACAACTATCTGAACACTTTACGCACTTCAGATGCCTTGCTGGACATTCTCTCCACTGGAGAAGCCAATGTCCCCAACTACAGCTGTGGAAGGAAGGAGAACCTTGTGGTTCTTCTTGATATAGCTGATGGGGACATCTCCATCCAGGCGTCAACATTAGCAGCACTTTACAAAGTCCCACAGGTTTGTGTGTGTTTTTCTCTACCTTGTAAAGGGAGTGGTGGGTGTTGGTGGGTGAGTAACAGATGCAACCATATCTTCTCCATAGAATTCAAGAGTTGCTTTTCTCCATATTAGCAAACATGTCAATTATGTTTTTTCTATTATGCTCATGTTCAAATTCCTCATAAAACGCCTGAAAATGAATAAGGTCCCAGGAGAGGATTTTCTCTCGGCTATTCAGCTATTCAAAAAATATCCCTAGTTGTGTGTGAACTATTGGCATGTTCATTTTCACATAGAAATAACACCTCCCGTATCCATTTATATTCAAGTTGGCAGTACAAGAATAAGAAGGTTTTAAGTAGAGGAAAAAGTTTCACATAGTTGTATAATAATCAGTAAATTAATACTCTACTAATGGCAATAAATTTGTGTTGAAGTATCCAATCTATATTTTTTCTCACTATACCTTTAGTGAGGTAAACTACTGTTTTCTGGCTGTATAGATGTTAGTGCAGCATTTGACACAGAGAGCAGAGAAATATGATGGAGAAAATGAATGGCCCTCAAAATGGAGCTCACACTGTTGGCCCTGATCCAAGCCCTTGTTTGAGAGGGAGGTTTAGGCTCAATGGAGCCATGAGAAGAAGGATCAATACTTAGCTAAGTGGGAAGGGAAGGGTGCATATTTGAACCCTTGTTCTTCAGTCTAGATATTAATGATTTACTAGAAGTAAGGAAAGATTCTCATGTACATGGCTAAAGTACTAAATTATTTATTTATTTAGCATACAGCATAATTAGCCAGGAGTCTACAATGTTAGTACATAGAATTTGTTTCCCTGCCGAAGAATGCTAGTCCATTCAGTTTGTGCCCACGAGCTTCTCCAGAGTTCACCACAGGGGATGAAGTAGCTCCACATCAGAAAGACAAGAGGTGTCCTGTGGCATCATCTGGGCCTTCTCTCGCCACTGATGCTGCCTTGTAGTTGGGTGTCACATCTGAGGAAGTCCAGCACTGGCAGGGGCCCAGCCATCTGCACAAAACACCACCACATTTCCTCCCAAAGTGGTGCCTATTTATCTACTAGCATTGTCACATGCTTTTGAACTGCTAGGTGGGCAGAAGCTGAGGAGCTCACCCCGCCATGCAGTGACAGAACTCGAACTGCCGGAAAAGAGACCATCTCCAGAGTCTTTAAGCCACGGAGTCTCTTACTTGCTAAATACACATTGGTTTAAACTGATAATATAGTACTATTATCCTGTGGGTCAGATTCTGCAGACTCTTGAGAATAGAGTAGAGTTGTCATGCCCCTGTCGGAGTCTGAATAACGGCTGACAGAGAGCCAGAGAGTGGATCCATTGGCTGTGGAAGAAACTGGCGAAGAGCAAAGTCAGGCTGGGCAGAGCAGGGGAGAGATAGAGCAGGGAAGAGGGGGTTCAGATGAAGACCAAGGCCCACCCCCTCCTCATCCTAGGCAGCGCAGGGAGAAATGGAGAAGAGAGCAACGTGGGTTGCGTGGCTTAGATCCGATCCTCTTTACAAGGGCCAGGGGCTGATGGAGTTTAAAAGGAGAGGCAAATGGGAGGGACGTTCGTCAGGAACAAACACTAAGTTTATCTGGTGTTTCTTGGAATCCTGGCATCCTCCCAACTGGTTTGATTTATTGCCATGCTACTTTACTTGTGGAATTCCTTATTTTGCTTGCCCTGCCAGATTAATTACTGTACCTTGCCTTGCCTTTGGATTTTTGGTTAGAAGTTTTCTGCTTACAACGTTTGGGACTGAAGTATTACCAGCCAAAGACTGGTTGGTGGAAGAGCTCTCTCCAGGCCGGAGAGTTGAAAGGAACATTGGGGGCACAGTTAGTGATAATAATGGGGCTCATATCGGTTCTCTGGCTGTGTTGCCTTTGTGTCACAAATACATTCATCAAGAATAAAGAGATAAAACACTTAGTAATAGTCAAGGTTACTAATAAGCTATCAAATTGTACTAGGAAACAAAAACAATATAATTGAAAGATACAAGCACCTTGGTTATAGTAACAACTGTGAAGAAATAGATACTAGTAAGGAAGAGAAGAATAATAGTAATACAGTCTTAGTAAATTATTTGACAGTGTTGTGGGAATTAATTGTTAAGCAGAGTGATGGCGTTCAGGAAAAAAACTGCCCTTGTGTCTAGTTTTTTCTGGTGTGCAGTGCTCTACAGTGTCTTTTTGAGTGTAGGAGTTGAAACAGTTTATGTCCAGGATGCGAGGGATCTGTAGATATTTTCACAGCCCTCTTTTTGACTTGTGCAGCATACAGGTCCTCCATGGAAGGCAGGTTGATAGCCATTGTTTTTTCTGCAGTTCTAATTATCCTCTGAAGTCTGTGTTTGTCTTGTTTGGTTGCAGAGTTAGAAAAGTTAGGTATTCAGATTAACAAAGTTGGAAGGGATCTTGTAGGTCATCTCATCCAACCGTTACCCAAGCAGGAGACCCTACTACCCCATTTCTGACAGTCCAGTCTCTTCTTGAAAGCTTCCAGTGATGAAGCTCCCACAACTTCTGAAGGCAACTTCTGTTCCATTGGTTGATTGTTCTGTCAGGAAATTTTTCCTCATTTCAAGGTTGGCTCCTACTGATATAACAATGGTCTGATTATTGATAAATCAAAGCCAAAAGTTGTGGTCTTTGGAAGACAAATGTAGCCAATACAGCAAGTAACACCTTTCCTTACCCAACGTTACTTTTTTCTGAGACTGAATCTTGGATGTGCCATAACCAAAGGAGCTCACTTAGAGCAACTGCAGGATTGAATTTACTGCTTAAACTTAAAAAAATCCATAGCTATCCAGCTTCTTTCCCAATTATTAGAGAATATAATGCCCAAGCCCTTATATTGAACTGAAGTTCAGGGCTTAATATAAACCTCTACTAGAACAAACCCAATCACAGCACCTGAGGAATATTTTGGACTTCAGCTGCTGACTCAGAGCTGAATTGTGAATTTATGCAACTTCATCTTTGCCTAAAATCAGTGGAAATACAGTCATGTGAAAAAGAAAGTTCTATGATTTTATATATCAGGATATCTAATAAAAATCACCTGGTCCTTAGCAGCTCTTAAACATAGGTAACTACAATCTCAGATGAACACATGACATATTACACCATGTCCTCATTTATTTTACAAATTCATTTTACAAAAAAGAAAGCCAAAATGGAGAAGCCATGTTTGAAAAACTAAATTCACTTTATGATACAATAGCTTGTAGAATCACCTTTAGCAGCACAACTTGAAGTAATTGTTTTCTTTTGTGTGTCTGTGTAATTTGTAATTTTCCTTTAACATCCATACATATTTTGTGGACAGTATTGACTGGGTCAATATATTTTACACAATGCTAACAATAATAATACAATTAAGTATACAGAATCCTAATCTTCCAACTTCTGACCCTAACATACACATTGTACGTATAAGTTCTTTTACAATCGTGTGTATAATGTCTACCATTTCCTGATCTATACTCATCTCTTTTACTATTTTCTCTTTATAATTCTTTGTCTCTTTTTTCATATGTACATTTGAACTTCAATATCATTTCTTCATGCAATATATTTATTATCACCTGTTAAGTCACTAGTATTTTAATATTTTAAAAATTATTCAATATACCACCATATATCCAATATCCCAATTATCTAAAAACACCAATAAAACCAATTATTAACCAGATTTAATTAGTCCCGGGATTATATCTCCAAGTCCCCAAAGTTTCTAGTCTTTAAGGATTATAAATTTCAGTATATTTTACACATTGTTAATAGTAATAATACAATTCGGTTAACACATCATAGACTTCCACCTTCTGACCTTAATTTGTTGATAGTTATAGTAAATTCTATTATCTAGATATATATATGTGTGTGTGTGTGTTTTATTTATCCAGTTTGTATTTTCTATTTCTTTTGATTTCTAATACATTCACCATATTGAGAGGTATTTTATCTCTATCCATCATCTGATACCCTTTTTGAGACTTCATCATTTACTGACTTTTTGATCCCTCTTTTCAGGGGTGAGTTTCACTTACCTTCGCTACCGGTTTGTGCCCGCACCCCATCTGCGCATGCGCAGGATCGTATTGGATGATGTCTGGGTGGGTGGGCGGAGCCTCCCACTGCTGCTGCTACCGGTTCTCCTGAACCAGGGCGAACTGGTAGCAACCGACCACTACCTCTTTTATCTTTCTCTCTTGGAACCTTATATCTCTCTTTCTTTAAAAAAAATATTTTTATTATGCAGTTTTCTTCATTTTACATCACAATTTCAGACTTCGCAACAACGATATGCCGGTATATATCCACATTTTTTCCCCTTACATTATTATATTCTGTTATATCTCCTAATGTACAGTGCAGTGATGGGATTCAAGTAATTTAACAACCGGTTCTCTGCCCTAATGATTACTTTCAACAACCAGTTCACCAAATGGCTCGGAAAGTTAACAACCGGTTCTCCCAAAGTGGTGCGAACTGGCTGAATCCCACCACTGGTACAGTGTCATATTTGTAGTTATTGTTTCCATATTTCTAACACAAATCTCTATATAGTTATCATTCCATATATTTTGTTTTACATTTTACATTTTTATAATCTCCTATCCAGTGGTGGGTTGCTACCGGTTCACCCTGGATTAGACGAACTGGTAGCGACGGCGATGGGAGGCTTTGCCCACCTGCCCAGACGTCTCTGCACATGTGCAGAAGTGTTGTGCGCACATGTGAGAGCACGTGCATCTGAGAGCGAACCAGTAGCGACTGAAATTGAAACCCACTACTGCTTCTACCATACTATCATTTACAATAAATATTATGTCTATCATTATACATATATTTATTTCTAATTTCTAGTCTGTTGATCGTCTTTCATCGTTACTTTTCTAATCTTTGCATCTTCTCTCCAACCAATTGTACCATACATCCCAAATTAAATAGTATTCTGTTTCTCCTTTGTCTTTAATTTCCATTGTCAATCTATCCATCTTGGCACATTCTAATATTTTCTTTATTATCATTTCCTCAGCGGGTATATTTCCATTTTTCCAATTTTGAGCATATGCAATTCTAGCCACTGTTATTACATGTAGCATTAAATATTGGATTTTTTTTTTATTGTATTTCCCTGTCAATATGCCTAATAGAAATAGCTCTGGTTTTAAATCTATTTGCTGTTTTATCATTTCCTCTAACCACTTTTTTATCCTTATCCAATACTTTTTTTGCCAAAGGATCTTATATCTCTTCCTAACCATTTTATATCAAATAAATATTCCCTCTGGCCTACCCCTTGTCTCCTTCTGCCACATCATTTGAACACCCATCCATAATCTTTTCATTATTTTTCCCCTTGCTCTATTCTAGACTCTTAAAAAATTATCTATTTGATTCATACTTATTATTCCTATCTCTTCAATGTCTTTTTCTTTTTGCAGCTTATTTTGTTTTATTGCCTCCACCACTCCTTCTGGTTTCTCGTCTATTTTCTGAATATTATATTCATCTTTTTTCCCCAATTGTTGAGGGTCTTCTACATTCACATCTTTCTCTTTGAACAATCCCGTTATCTCCTTATGATTCTTTGTCACAGTTTCATATAAACTTTTAAACATTGATAACACTTCTTCATACACCTCTATTGTCCGCTGTTGAGTCATTTTATAATAATTTTGTATATTAAAAATTACTCAATACATCCTTTCTGTATGATTTTATCAGCCTCTGACATCATTGTGAGAGGAATTTTGGCCCCCTCTTCTTTTTCAAAATGGCTTCAGTTCATTGAGGTTTGTGGGGGTTTGTTTCCGCACAGCTCTCTGAAGGCCCCACCACTGCATTTCAATCAGGGTGGGGTCTGGACTCTGACTGGGTCATTGCAATGCCTGGATCCTTTTCTTTTTCAGCCACTTGCTGGTCTACTTGGGGTCGTCGTCCTCTTGCATTGCCCCAGTTTACTGGCAGTCGTAATGGCTGCCGCCCCCTGCTACAGAATCAAAGAGAATTTCCTCTGACCCCTGAGGAACTTGCCTGTTCCTCTTGGTCTTCCAAGGTGCCTCTCTTTCTTCTCTGTCCCTACAGGACAGATCTGGTCCGAAGACCTCTCTGCAGCGGTTCGTCAGCCCGGGATTTCACGGGGCTTCTCAGAGCCTGCTAATCCACGACTGTCTCACCGCGGTGCTTCTGGTCGAATCCCTGGAACAAAACAGTCTTGACATCTGTATATGTGGGACTGATTGTCCCAAAGTTGCTTTTTCAAGAGGCAACAGGACTTTCTGGTTTTTATTTGAAGATGTTCGGTTTTCATTCAGAGCTGAAGAAGCTTCTTAGAAGCTTCAACACTGAAGAAGTGTTGTTAATGCTCTGTGCTTAATATTCTCTTTCTCACTATGACATAATTGCTAATCAACAATAATCTATTTAATTTGTTCATCAATATCAAGTTGAATTTATTAAAAAAATAATATTTTGGACTTTATCTGACTCCCAATATAACACAGCTTTCTTCATTGCTCTTTCAGATCAGTGCTAAAATTGTTTCAGAGGCTCTGAGTGATAAAAGGAAATTCCCCTTTTTCCATCGGATGGTCCCCAAAGAAGGGTTCCACTACCCAGCAATTGTCCGACTGCTTCTCCTCTTCAGATGGACCCTGATTGGCCTCTTTGCTTCAGACATGGAGAATGGAGAGAATTTCATGAGGATTTTTACTCCTGTGCTTGTCAGGAGTGGAATTTGTGTTGTTATATCACAACTGTTCTCAAAAATTGGATATACAGCAGCCCTCAGGGAGGCCCTCTCTAAGTGGAGACAAGTCAATGTCTTTGTTCACTTCATGGAATATGAGTCCATTTTGGACAGAATTCTTCCTTTCCATTTAACACTTATGCGTCTCCCAGGACCCATTGAAGGGAAAATCTGGATCTGTACGGCTTTGGGAGGATTAACATTGAAAAAGCACAGACTTTTCAAATACATCCATAGCATTTGGACATTTTCTTTTGTGGCAAAAGAAAGGCCAATGGATGATGCCTTTGAACTCCATTTCTTTGTGGAAGAAAAGTTTCAAGATCATTATTTCCGCTGTTCTCTTTCAAAGACCGTCTTTTCTGTCAAAGGCCGCAGAAGATGCACCCAGAAAGCCCCACTGGAGACCCAGGAGAAAAAGAACAGAAGGTGGATCCCAAATGAACCAAATGTATACGGTATCATTCAGACTCTGGTCCAGGCCTTGAATGCTGCCTATTCCTCCAAATGGAGGAGGGGAAGGAAGGAGGGTGAAGGGAGGTTGGGGGCTCCAAGTCTGCAGCCGTGGCAGGTATGGGGTTCTGATATAGAATAGAATAGAATAGAATTTTTATTGGCCAAGTGTGATTGGACACACAAGGAATTTGTCTTGGTCAGTAATGAAATGTAAAATTTGTTACTACTGGTTCTGGGGGTGTGGCTTGGTGGGAGGTAATGTGACTGGGTGGGCGTGGCCAACTTTTTTTGTTTTAACTTTTAAAACCATTTTTTCTGCAACCTCTTCAGCCAAAGAGGTTGTAAAAAAAATGCTTTTAAAAGCCTCTGACGATCAGGCAACTCAGCTGAGATCGTCAGAGGCTTTTAAAAGCATTTTTTCTACAACCTCTTTGGCCTCTGACGATTCCAGCTGAGCCGCGCGATCATCAGAGACTTTTTTTTTTACTTTTAAAAGCATTTTTTCGGCTGAAGAGGTTGTAGAAAAAATGCTTTTTTTAAAAAAAAAGCCTCTGATGATTGCAGGGCTCAGCTGGGCATGGGGGGGGGGCAGGGATTTTTGCTACTGGTTCTCTGAACCACCTGCCGCCATCGCTACCGGAGCAGGTGATCCGGTCCAAACCGGGAGCATTTCACCTCTGGTCTTGGTGCATATGCTCTCAGTATACATAAAAGAAAAGATACATTTGTCAAGAATCATAAGGTACAACACTTAATGATAGTCATAAGGAACAAATAAGCAATCAAATCATATTAGGAAACAGTCAATATAAATCATAAGGATACCAGCAACAGGGTTACAGTCATAAGTGGGAGGAGATGGGTGGTGGGAACGATGAGAAGATTAATAGTAGTGCAGAGTTAGTGAATAGTATTGAGGGAATTATTTGTTTAGCAGAGTGATGGCATTTGGGAAAAAACTATTCTTGTGTCTAGTTGTTCTGGTGTGCTCTATAGCGTAGTTTTGAGGGTAGGAGTTGAAACAGTTGATGTCCAGGATGCGAGGGGTCTGTCAATATTTTCCCAGCCCTCTTTTTGACTCATGCAGTATACAGGTCCTCAATGGAAGGCAGGTTGGTAGCAATTGTTTTTTTGCAGTTCTAATTATCCTCTGAAGTCAGTGTCTGTCTTGTTGGGTTGCAGAGCCAAACCAGACAGTTATAGAGGTGCAGATGACAGACTCAACAATTCCTCTGTAGAACTGGATCAGCAGCTCCTTGGGCGGTTTGAGCTTTCTCAGTTGGCGCAGAAAGAACATTCTTTGTTGAGCTTTTTTGATGATGTTTTTGATGTTGGGTGTCCATTTTAGGTTGTGAGATTTTGTGGAATATTGTGGAATATGAAGAATTGCTTCTAAAATAATGTTTCATTACAGCTTTTGCTTCTGCATAATCAATAAAGAAAATAAGGAACTACAAGGTTAAGGATTTTTTTTGAAAAACGAGTGAAAACAGTCTTGTTCTTAGAGTGAACAATGTGATTCAGAAAAGTGTAGAAAGAAAGGGGGGGTTTATGAGCAAGAGTTTAATGGACACATTCAAAATATAACCAATTTACGCAAAAGAACAAGAGAAAGTTAGTGATGGACAATCACTCTAGGCCATGGAGACAGGGGGTTGCTGGGGAAAATAAGGCCATATTGTTGAACAGGCTCTCCGGATAGGTTGACAGTTTGCTAGTCCCCAGCCAATGGGGAAGCAGGACCGGGTTGAGTGACAGGAGGAAGGGCATAAAACCTCTTGCTTGCTTTGATCCAAGTCCACCTGGTGGATTTGCAGATGCTTTGATAAACTTTTGCTCCTTTTGGGTACCAGATTGCCTTTCTTGCTTTATGGCAGCATCCCCAGGGTCTCCAGGTGATCAACATCTGAATTCTTGGCATCCACTTATGATGGTTGCAGAATTTTAGGGTCACCTGATCTATTTTTGCAACTTCTGACAAGCAAAAGGGAAGGCAGATTCACTTAACAACCATGTTTTGCCCTATTTTATTATCTTTCCTGCCTTTTCTTGTTAAGTGAATCATTGCAGTTGTGAATCTGCCTTCCCTTTTGATTTTTCTTGTCAGAAGTCGCAAAAGGAGATCAGGCGACCCTAAAACTCTGCAACCATCATAAGTGGATGCCAAGAATTCAGATGTTGATCACCTGGAGACCCTGGGGATGCTGCCAGGATCCTGGGAAAAACGATCCTAAGTCACTTTTTTCAGTGGCGTTGTAACTTTGAACCATCACTAAATGAATGGCTTCTCATAATCAACCTGACGTTTTCTAGGCGTTTATGAATGATCTTTTTTTCCTATGATTTATTATATTTATCATCTGCTCTAGAATGTCCCCTATAACTTACCAATTGCATGAATTATATTTTGTTAACATATGTTTTGCCAATATAGGGTTCAGCAATTTGCTGAACTTTTTAAATTTATTGATGAAGATAGCAGTAACATCTATTTTTTCTAAATAAGCATATTTTCATGTAAGACAATTGTAGAAGAAAGATTCAAATCAGGGGCAGGTTTCAAATCCCGTTGCTACCGGTTCGCTCATGGCTGCACTCGCACATGCGCAGAAGCGTCCGGGCGGGTAGGTTCGCCTGATCCCACCACTGATTCAAATGCATAAAAGCTAAATGGGATTTTTAAAAAGCTTTCAGGTTTTAAACTTCCTGGATGTTCCCCTTCTAGTTGCATCCTTTCCTGGAGAAGAATGAGTATTGCAATATTTCCATGATGAAACTCTACTTGGATCAAAATGGAGATGTAGCAGCAGATCTGGTAATCTTGAGCTGTTTGTTTCTCCCTAAGGAGGATCCCATTGAAGAGGTAATGGGGGCTTTGGAAAGACAGAGACTTATGATCTACTGAGGAGCTCTTTCACAGCTAAAGTTGCTCAACAAGGTGGGATAAATTTTGGTGTCTTTCCTGTTTTTCCCAAAGATTTGGGACCTATTTCATGTGGACTAAGCCCAGTTTCCAGGGTCCATGACCTTCACTGGGAATTGAACATGGGGACTAGAAACCTTATAGTTTTCTTTCTATAGGCCACTTGGGAGCCTTCAGTACTTTAGACCAAGCTGTTCTTCAGCTGCTGTAATACTGAAGGTTATTTTTAGCTTATTTAGTTCTAGGAACTATGCAGAAACCTTCACTCTTAATAAAGGAGAATATTGGTAGCTCAGGGTTGACATGAGAGCTCCTTGGTGCTGAGCTTGCTTGTTTCCTTGCAGGCGTTTCATTACTCAAATTAGGAAACATCATCAGGTATAATTTATGAGGAATTTTTGCTTTGTCTCTTACCGGGGAGACTGTTTGGAACTGGTGTCAAAGGGGAGGAGCTTTGCAAGTGTCAGAGTGTTTACAGCGTGACTACTATTTTGAGAAACACCCCCCCCCCAGGAGCACAATACAGGACACAAGTTTTGTCATTACAAACACTGGTTTATATACAAGTTATATACCCGTGATGGGGAACCTATGGCACGTGTGCCAAAGGTGGCATGTGTAGCCATATCAGGGGGCATGTGAGGCCAGCTCCTGCGCACATGTGCGTGCCGGCCAGCTGATTTTTGGGCATTCTGGGCCCACCAGAAGTAGGGAAACAGGCTGTTTCCTGCCTCTGGAGGGCCTGGGGGGGGAGGCCAGTTTTTCTCTCTTTCCTGGCTCCAGAGCCTCTCTAGGAGTCTAGGACAGCAAAAAATGTCACTTCCTGTCCAACCAGAAGTTGGCAAAAGGGCAGTTTCTGGCCACCAGAGGGCCTCTGGGGTGTGTGTGGGGAAGGCCATTTTCACCCTCCCCAGACTCATAGGGAGGCTCTGGAGCCAGGTGAGAGAGAAAAATGGGCCTACCGGGTCATCACGTGCCGGGGGGGGGAATGGGAGGATCTCACATGCATGCATGCATGTACAACCCCCCTGCCCTCTGCCTCCTGGCACACGATGGCAAAAATGTTAGCCATCACTGTTATATACAGTATATATACATAGATGTGCTAAGCAAAGCCAGGCAATCAATCATTCTTCTTCTACACAGAGAACTACAATGCAGATACACGAGGAGAGAGATACGCCCTCTCATGGCCTCCTGTATATAGACAGCTTCTTAAAGGGCAATAATCCTGCCGACTCATCCTCAGTTTTAAAGGGGCTGGTCAGCTATAAATCATGACAGCAAGGCTTTCGGTAGTCCACAAGAAATCTTTCAGATCTTACTGATCAGAAGTTTCCTTCTTAATCACATTTTACTCTACTTAAATAAATCTAACAATAGAACAATTTAATAATTCTTTGACAACAAATGTATTCAAAAATTTAATATGAGTAGATCATAGATGAAGAATGCATTTTAATACAGTCGTGAGGAGGAACTGATTGTCACTGAATGCTTAAATCTTTTCTCAATTCCATCCCTCCAGAGTTTATTAAGGAGAAACGTCCTTTATTGCAATGTTAAATGCCAGAAGCAAAAGGGAGGAACTAAAGGAAGAACCTGCCAGGGTCACATCTCCTACACCTGTTTGGAAGGAGCCAGAGATTTCATACTTACCTCTGTAAAGAATTTACTTGTTTAATGTCCATGTCTACCTCCATTTTCTTTTCTTTTTTTCATTGATCAATAGAAGAATATTTATTTAATAGCAAAAAACCCCCACATGAACAATAATAGAAACTTAGAATAGAATAAAAACAAAGTAGCCTGAAATGAACTAACAATATTTAGTTGTTAGTTGAAAGACCATTGTCTACCTCCATTTTCCATGGACGGAGAGTCCTAACATATTTTCTTTGGCATTCCTTTTCTTCTGCTCAGTCCCTGCCTCAGTCCAAATGTGTGGAAAGTTGCCATCCTGGATTTGTCAAGAGGGCTCGAGAAGGAGAGCCAGTTTGCTGCTACGACTGCGTTCCTTGTCTGGAGGGGACCTTCTCCACTCAGGAAGGTGAGTGACACCAGAGGAAAGGAAGGCCTGGTGGAAATGGATTTATCCAGAGCATTTTGATGAAAGTGTAAATTAAAGTATCCATTGAAACTCAACTCTTTTTTTTGTTTATTCAAAATGAATAAACAAGAAATCCTCCAATTTCATATATCTTAGCTATAAAGGTGTTGGAAGAAATATCCTTCTGGGTTCAGCTCCAAGTGGGGAAAAAGACACTGGAAACATGGAGACTGCTTGGAAAGATGGTTTAATGGTGGTTTAATGGTGGACAGGATCACATGGTTTGAGTTCCTGAACAGAAAATGGGCGAGATACAGTGAGTCCCTGGGTTTTATGGTCTCTGGCTTTGAACTTTCTGGGGCCCTGAAAGAGTATCCTGATTGGTTGTCCGACTCCCAGGGGTTGGGGGTCTTAGCTAGCCTTGCTGGTTGATGTAATTTTCCCATGTGCCATGTGGTGAGTTTCTGTTGCTAGATGGGTGCTATTGTGTTGCAGATGATGGTCCATTGACAAAGATTGAGTTTCTGCCTCTAGCCAATTGATAAAGGGTGGGGGCAGGAAGATGCGAGCTGCTTCGTCTTTAAAACATGTTTCTCCATTTCTCATCCAGGGAAATATAATATTCTGCCTTTTTAATCTTTTCTAAAATATTTCATTCTTCCAGGAAAGAGATGGGTGCTAATTTCCTACAAAGGTATCAGAAAATTATATTATTGTTTTTTCTGTGGAATGGTTAAGCAACACATCTTGGAAAATATTCCTGGAATCGGGCTTTGTCCAAAAAAGATATTTCTTGAAATGTAAAAAAACAGAATATTAAAGAAATATTGCTTTTTGGCTTTCTCAGATACAGAAATAATTAACATCCTTTGTTTTCCCTCATCTTCCTATACCTAGCTACATTTTAAAAATAATATCCTTCTTATGCTCTTTTTAATGAAATAGTTAAGAAATACTTCTTGGAAAATGCCCATGGAAAGAGGTATTTCTTGACATGTAAAAAAACCAGTATATTAAAGAAATATTGCTTTTTGGCTTTCTCAGATACACAAAAATGCACCAAGTGTCCAGATGATAAATATCCAAATGAGGCCAGAGTCCAATGTATCCCCAAAGTCATAACCTTTCTGTCTTATGAAGAACATCTGGGCATCATCCTGGTCTCTTTTGCCCTATTCTTCTTCCTAACCACAGGCCTTGTTTTAATCATCTTCATTAAATACCGAGAAACTCCCATTGTGAAAGCCAACAACCAGGACCTCTCTTACATCCTCCTGGTCTCCCTCCTGCTTTGCTTCTTGTCTCCTTTTCTCTTCATTGGTCAACCAAGGAAAGCCACCTGCCTTCTCCGACAGACAGTTTTCAGCCTCATCTTCTCAGTTGCCGTTTCTTCTCTCTTGGCCAAAACCATCACGGTGGTGCTGGCCTTCCTGGCCACAAAACCAGGAAACCGAGTGAAGAGATGGTTGGGGAAGAGTTTGGCCAACTCCATCATCCTTTCTTCTTCCTCTGTCCAAATTATCATCTGCTCCATCTGGCTGGGAGTTTCTCCCCCCTTCCCTGACTCTGACCTCCACTCCCATCCTGGAGAGATCATCCTGCAATGCAACGAAGGGGCCGTTGTCATGTTCTACGTCACCCTCAGCTACATGGGCTTCCTGGCTGCCATCTGCTTCACGGTGGCTTTCCTGGCCAGGAACCTGCCTGGGGCCTTCAACGAAGCCAAGCTGATCACCTTCAGCATGCTGGTCTTCTGCAGTGTCTGGGTGACTTTTGTGCCCACCAACCTGAGCACCAAAGGGAAATCCATGGTGGCTGTGCAGGTCTTCTCCATCCTGGCCTCCAGTGCTGGTCTGCTGGGCTGCATCTTCATCCCCAGGTGCTACATTATCCTTCTGAGGCCAGACCTCAACACAAAGGAGCATCTTACGGGCAGAACAAATGTGAAAACATGAGATATAACACAAATGTGATAGTGGAAGAATTATTAAAGTTTCTTTGTTAATGGTTCTTTTATTAGAAAGGAGATATTCTTTCCATTTAGATCGTATGCAGGAGTCAAAGAAAATCATATATATATGTTTCAAATTTGGACATTTTTGAATTCTTCAGAAAGGAGCATTTTACAGCCAGAAGAAATGTGTAAATGTGAGACTGAGGAATTTCAACTTTTAACATTTTCCACAGTTCAAACATAGAAAATGGTCCAAGCTCTTCTCCATGCATGAGTGGGCCAACTATTTCTCTTGAAATAAAGAAAGGGTGTGTGGAAGATTGTGAAGAGACAAATTTCTTAGAGAAATGGAAACATGTTAGCAAGACAGAAATATAGAAGGAATGTATGGAGCAACGTTGATGCCCTCATTTCTCAGTACATTTCACCCAAACTGTTGTGGCAACGCAACTGAGACGTTTCTTTTTGCTTAAACAATAACTCTTTCTTGAGGGTAGCAACAATACAAGGCTGGGGAGGTAACTTGAGTCTTGCTAATTCTGAATATTCATGCTCACATCATCTATTAAATGAAATATGCATATGTACGATTGTCCTTTTCTCCTCCTTTCCTGGAATGTATAAATATGAGTACATCCTTTTGTCTGTAAGATTTCCTCCCACTATTTTCTGGAGGGAAATTCCTCCAATGGACACTGAATAAATAACAACTGCAGTGAGCCTGGATTATTGGGTTTTTTAGGTCCTGTGTTTCATTCCACAGAAACTGGTGTCAGGAGTTGGATTCACAATCTTCCATCTGCCACCAGGGACAACAGATGGGGCCGCCCTATAGGGTGAGTGTTGTGAGATTGATCCCATAACTCTTCCCACTGCCACATAAAGGCACCGTTTAGGAGTGTGTGAGAGACCACAGTTTGTGTCCAAGTGTCTCTTGTGGCTGGAAAGGTTTGTGGTCCCTTCCGTCCCAATTTCTCAGCCTCCCTGGCCCTGCTGTGAGCTCAGCCGAGCGATGTCTGGAGGTATCCAGGAACTGACGGAGAATTTGGCTTTGCAGAGTGAGTGGGACCCTTTGTGTGGAAGAATGGAGACTGACCCTTGGAAGTGATGTCCCAGTGTTTGGAAGCCGTGCGGGTCTGGATGGGGAGAAACAGGCTCCGACTCAACCCTTCCAAGACCGAGTGGCTGTGGCTGCCAGCATCCCGGTATAGCCAGCTGGCACCATCGCTGGTTATTGGGGGCGAATCATTGGCCCCCACGGAAAGGGCTCGCAACTTGGGTGTCCTCCTGGATGCACGGCTGTCTTTAGAAGGGCATACGATGGCCGTGGCCAGGGGGGCCTTCTATCAGGTCCGCCTGATACGCCAGTTGCGCCCCTTTCTGGATCGGGACTCCCTACGCATGGTCACTCAGGCACTCGTCACCTCTCGTCTGGACTATTGTAATGCTCTCTCCATGGGGCTCCCCTTGGGGTGCACACGGAGGCTCCAACTGGTGCAGAATGCGGCCACGCGGGGGATTATGGGAGCGACAGGGCGCTCCCATGTGACTCCTCTCCTGCGCGAGCTACATTGGCTCCCGGTGGACTTCCGGGTGCGCGTCAAGGTGTTGGTGATCACCTTGAAAGCGCTCCATGGCTTAGGGCGGGGTACTTACGGGACCGCCTTCTGCCACCAATTGCCTCCCACCGGCAAGTTCGCTCCCACAGAGAGGGCCTCCTCAGGGTGGCGTCGGCCAGTGGTAGCACCTACCCTCTGGAACAATCTACCCCCAGAGATACAAGTGATCCCAGACCTCCGGACTTTTCGTCGGGCCCTCAAAACCTATTTTTTCCAGTTAGCCGGGCTGTCCTGATTTTATGGTTGGTTTTAAAATTTTGATATTGATTTTAATCGAAATTTTTTAAATTATGGGCCAAATCTTATTTGATTATTTTAAACTTATTTTAACTTTTGTGCACAAATGTTTTATTTTGGCTGTTCACCGCCCTGAGTCCGAAAGGAGAAGGGCGGTATAGAAATTTGAGAAATAAATAAATAAATTTGAGAAATAAATAAAATAAACAGAGGATCGCACTTCGAACATTGCAGGAAAAAAGGAACAGGGGTGGATTTGGGCTCCCAGTGTGGGAAATGTACCATAGAGCTGCCAACCTAGTGTGGTTAAGGGATTGGACTACATTAGGAAATAAAATAATTCTGACACTGGAATGGTACGACCTGCAGAGAGGCTGGCATGCCTATCTGTGGAACAAAGAAAAAGGGGTGGAGATGTACTTTCATAGGCACAAAATTAGAGATGTATTAATCCGGACCTGGAAGGAAATTAGGCATACACACTATACTAAAATTCCGAAATGGTCCTCCACAATGGAGGCAATGATCTATCCAAATATGCTAGGCATGGAGAAAATGTTTAGATATCAGGATATTTTAGATGACAGAGGTAATCTCAAAACGAATGAGGCCTTGAAGGAGCAAGGGACCCACATCGACTGGTGGCCCTACCTACAAATTAAATCACGATACAAAAAGGATAGGGAGGAATATGGTATAGAATTGGGGACCAATGGATTTGACAAGATATGGATGAGAGTAGAGAATAAATTACTAGCCAAATTATATTCGTATTTGCTCGAATACGACAGGGAAGGAGAAATAGTTAAGGATCAGATGATTGTCTGGGGGAAAAATTTCGGTCACAACATAAATTTAGATGAGTGGGAAGAAATTTGGAATAATAACCTCAAATTGACAAGGGCAGTAACATACAAGGAGAACCAGTACAAAATGTTGTATAGGTGGCACCTAGCGCCATCCAGGATAGCAAAAATATATCCAAACACAAGCCCAAAGTGCTGGAAGTGTGGTCACTGTCAAGGTACCTTCTACCATATGTGGTGGACATGTCCTGAAGCAACGAAATTTTGGAGAATAATACAAAAATGGATTCAAAAAGTAATAGAGGAAAATATCAATCTGGCACCAGAGATTTACCTCCTGGGAGTACTAAAAAGGGTATATAGGAAGGAAAAGAAATGTCTAATCATACACATCATCACAGCCGCTAGATTAACATATGCAAAATACTGGAAAGAGAAAGGATGCCCAACGAAAGAACAGATAATCAGAAAAATATTAGAATACGCAGAAATGTGCAGGTTAACACATGTGCTAAATGAGAATGAGGACTCAGAATTCTACACAGTATGGGAAATGTGGTATAGGTAGTTGGAAAATAAACGTAAATGTTAATTTGAATTAAGAAGGGTAGTATCAAACCATGTATGTAACCTATATATCTTAAGTAATAATATACATTATAATATATATTATGTTATAATTAATAGTTTATAAGTATAAACCACTTATATAAGTATATAGCATGACTACACGTAGCCAAACCAAAAACGTTGAATTGTACTATTATGTTATTTAATTAAAAAAAAAAATCCCAAACTGAAATCCCAGACAGCTGTTCTGCTGAACACTTTCTGCAAAGGAGGTTTTTATGAGGAAATCAAGAAAGAATTATATAAGAGTGATGAAGATTTCCCTCTTCAGCTGAGAGCCAGTCAAACATGGCATTTCACATCATTCCAGCATTCTCACGGAGGTGATCAGGCAACCCAGGCTGGTGCTTGGTTCCCACAGCTTCCTCCTGGCCTCTTTTCCTACTCATTCTCTCTCACACACACACTTTTAGCTGCTGTCAGTAGGAACAAGTGCTCACATTTTTTGTAAGGTGTCATATTTAGTAGCTGTTGCTGAACAGCAAATTCCTCTGAATGACTTTCACAGAGTTCTCTTTAGTAAGATTTATTGAGCTGAAAAGAGAGCTACAAGAATTCCGATTGTTCAACAGTTTCCCATTTTGAAACAGATATTTTTTTCTTTTCCTGCATACTATCTAAATGGAAAGAATAGCTCCTTTCAAATAAAAGAAACTTTAACAATTCTTCCAATATCACAATGGTGTTATATCTCATGTTTTTACAATTATCCTGGCTGTGAGCTGCTCCTTTGTGTTGAGGTCTGGCCTCAGAAGGATAATGTAGCACTTGGGGATGAAGATGCAGCCCAGCAGACCAGCACTGGAGGCCAGGATGGAGAAGACCTGCACAGCCACCATGGATTTCCCTTTGGTGCTCAGGTAGGTGGGCACAAAAGTCACCCAGACACTGCAGAAGACCAGCATGCTGAAGGTGATCAGCTTGGCTTCGTTGAAGGCCCCAGGCAGGTTCCTGGCCAGGAAAGCCACCGTGAAGCAGATGGCAGCCAGGAAGCCCATGTAGCTGAGGGTGACGTAGAACATGACAACGGCCCCTTCGTTGCATTGCAGGATGATCTCTCCAGGCTGGGAGTGGAGGTCAGAGTCAGGGAAGGGGGGAGAAACTCCCAGCCAGGTGGAGGAGATGATAATTTGGACTCCAGAACAAGAGAAGATGATGGAGTTGGCCAAGCTCTTTCCCAACCATCTCTTCACCCGGTTTCCTGGTTTTGTGGCCAGGAAGACTAGCACCACCATGATGGTTTTGGCCAAGAGAGAAGAAACGGCAACTGAGAAGATGAGGCTGAAAACTGTTTGTCGGAGAAGGCAGGTGGCTTTCCTTGGTTGACCAATGAAGAGAAGAGGAGACAAGAAGCAAAGCAGGAGGGAGACCAGGAGGATGTAGGAGAGGTCCCGGTTGTTGGCTTTGACAAGGGGAGTTTCTCTGTATTTAATGAATGTGATTAAAACACGGTCTGTGATTAAGAACAAGAGTAGGGCAAAAGAGACCAGGATGATGCCCAGATGTTCTTCATAAGACAGGAAGGATATGACTTTGGGGATACATTGGACTCTGGCCTCATTTGGATATTTATCATCTGGACACTTGATGCATTTTTGTGTATCTGAGAAAGCCAAAAAACAATATGTCTTTAATATACTGTTTTTTTTACATTTCAAGAAATACCATTTTTGGATGACAGCTGTTACCAGGGGCATTTTCCAAGAAGTATTTCTTAGCTATTTCATTAAAAAGAGCATAAGAAGGATATTTTTTTTTATTAAAAAATGTAGCTAGGTATATGAAGTTGAGGGAAGTCCTAGGATGTTAATTATTTGTGTAATGTGTAGAACCTTCATAGGAACCTATATTGTTAGAGGTTAATAAATTATATAATCTTTTTAGGCAAACATCCTGAATCCTGCCACATGGCATATCCTGGACTTGGAGGATACCTATAGTATCTTGTAATATCTGGAAGCAACCTGGAATTAAGGAGAAACTTCCTAACAGTGAGAACAATTAACCAGTGGAACAGCTGGCCTCCAGAAGTTGTGGGTGCTTCAACATTGGAGGTTTTTAAGAAGAGACTGGACAGTCACTTGTCTGAAATGGTATAGGGCAGTGATGACTAACTTTTTCCGGACCGAGTGCCCAAAGTGTGTGCACATGACCCCCTGCATGCACCCTGCACCTTGGGCATGCACACATGGCCCCTGTGTGTGTACGCCGTGGATGGCGTGTGCCCCAGTGCATAACATGTGCCCCCCACGCATGCGAACATACCCCCACACACCCTTGTGCATGTGCATGTACACCTGCACATGCCCCACCCCCGCACATGCACAGCAGAGACCCGAACACCAGATGGCCAGCTGGAGGCACATGCGCATGTGTGGCAGAGCTGAACTGAGGCGACAGCTCACGTGCCATCAGAGAAGGTGCAGTGTGCCACCTCTGGCACGCATGCCATAGGTTCGCCATCATGGATATAGGGGGTGGACAGAGACCTCTAAGGTCCCTTCCAGCTCTATTCTATTCTGATTGATTGATTGATTGATTGATTGATCTACATGACTGGCAGACTATTTGTGTAATGAGTTCCCCCCATAACTATCCACAGCATCAGATTATGGCCCAGTGACACCTTCTCAGTGATCCTCAAGGGGAGGATCCAATATACAGTGGATTGTAAGGTCTTTCAGAAGGTGGACCTAAAACAATTCATCAAGTTTCAAAGAACTCATATGTTCCTAGAAAGGAAAACTTAGAAATAAGAATACTTAATTCTACATATACTTACTGCAGCAAGAATCACATTCACGCAATATTGGAAAGAACACAACCTACCATCAAATGGACTGATTATTCAAAAAGTATTTGAATGTGCTGAAATGAACAAATTAACTTTAGAATTAAGAGAAAAAGATAATTCAGAATACTATGCGGTGTGGGGAAAATGGTATATAAGTGGATAGACAACAGAAATAAAAATAGATAATATTTATATGGAAGTTGAAGAGGTATTTATATGTATATGTATATAGTGTGGGGTTCATACGAACTGTTAATCCAATTTCTATAATTAATGACACTGTCTGTTTCACCACATATTAGTCTTTTGGAAAAAAATATTACCAAAAAAAAAAAAGAAAGGTAAACTTAGCAGCATATATCCAAACTAAAAAGCAGAAGAGATGTTTCCTCTGCTGTTAGTAAAGCTTGACCAGTCTGCCACCCACTCCTCCCATCTCTTCCCAGCCCCTCCTTCCAAGTCTTTTTGATTTACTTCCTTTTAGATAAGAAATTGTGCAGGTTAAAAAAAAAGCAGGTGGAAATGGACTTCCAGCGGTGACGACATCGTGAGCGGGGCGAGGAAACAGCAGCTGCCATCTCTGGAGCATTCTCTAATAGAAGCTCTTTATGAGTTTTTCCAATCCCATAGAGATCGGGAACCAAGAGGGGAAGCCTTAAAGCCCCTGGACGCAGCGCTAGCGTCAGAGGGGACACAAAACAAACTCCTCGAATCTGTTGGAGAAGAAGTCTGCCCTAGGGCAGACAGGAATGATGGCAGCCGTCTAGAGCAAAGCTAATAGTGGAAAGCAGTTTCGAGTGGCAGAGCAGAGCGGAGAATCCCCAGAATTGGCGAGACGAGAAGGAACGCTGAAGAGAAGGGGCGCAATTTGAGGATTTAACTTGTGGCAGTGACCTACGACAGAAGCGCATAAGCCTGGACAGAGAAGCAGCAGCGAGAGGAAGTATAACCTCGTGGAGTGACTAAGCTGTATTGAAACATGTGACTCTAAGACTCTGAAAAACAGCCAAGTGGTGGAGGAATAAGTACAAAATAAATAAATAAAGAACAGAACTTTGAGAGTTAAGGCGAATTGAAGGAACACCAAGCTGCCTTTTGGTGACATTAACGACTGCAGCGATAAAAATAAGACGGAGGAGGAGATATGTGGATTTGAATGGAAGGAAGGAGCAGCCATATTTAAGACACTGAAGAAATTGGACTAAAAACGTTAAGTAAGACTAAAAAAACTCTAACACTATCAAAATGAATACACTACCCAAATTGCTATACCTGTTCCAAGTTGCCCCAATAAAATTAGATAAAAAATTTTTTGTGAGCCTTAACAAGATGATTTCCAAATTTATATGGCAGGGGAAGCGTCCACGAATAAAATTAAAATTACTCCAGGACTCTAAGGAAAGAGGAGGAACAGCACTCCCGGATTGGGAACTTTATTACCAAGCGGCGGGACTAGTATGGATTAAAGACTGGATGGAATTGAACAATAGCAGAATATTATCTATTGAAGGCCATGACCTACAAATGGGCTGGCACTCCTTCTTATGGGATGAAAAGTATAAATCACACACCTATTTTAAAAGACACACACTTAGAAATGCTTTATTAATAATTTGGTTAAAAATTACAAAACAACAATATACAAAAATCCCGATCTGGCTTTCACCTTTAGAAGCCTTAAAACATCCTAACCTTATAGAACCCAAAAATATAATTAGATATAAAGACCTGATTGATCATCAAGGAAATCTGAAATCCAAACAACAATTGGAAACAGAGTTAAATAGAGAAATGGATTGGTGGACCTTCTCACAGATACAATCGAAACACAAGGAATACATAAAAACGTATGAAATATGTAAAGAAAAACAGGAACTAGATAAAATTATCTTAGATTCTGGAGAGAAACTAATTAGTAAAATTTACAAATTTCTGCTGAGATATAAGATGGAGGAGGAAGTAGTTAAAAACACGATGATTAAATGGATGCAAAATTTTAAATATTCAATAGAACTGGAGAGATGGGAAGAATTCTGGCAACTGAATACAAAAACAACATTGGCGGTGGCATACAAGGAGAACCAGCTAAAGATGTTTTACAGGTGGCATATGTCACCCACAAGATTGGCCAAAATAAACCCGAAAAACAGTTCAGTGTGTTGGAAATGCAAAAACCCACAAGGCACCTTTTATCACCTATGGTGGACTTGCCCAGCGGCAAAGAAATTTTGGTCCAATATTAAGAAATGGCTAGAACAAATCACTAAACTACAAATAGATAAGAGACCCGAAACCTTTTTGTTAGGAATTTTTACTAAAACTTACCCCAAAGAAATAAAATACTTGTTAATACACATCTTAACGGCAGCAAGGATAACATATGCCAAAAATTGGAAACTGGAAAAAAACCCAACAGAAGAAGAAACAATGGATAAAATTACACAGTGTGCTGAAATGGACAGGCTGACAAAAGAGCTAAAGGGAAAAGAAGACACAGAATTTTATAAAGTCTGGAACAAATGGTATCAATGGCATACGGCTATTACGGAAGAAATATAATTGGAAGTTAGATAGAATAGAAATACAAGCGTGTATGCAACCCTTTTTCATGGGCAAATAAATTTACAAAGAGAAGCCTAGAAAGCAAAGGTATAATCCCAATATATAATATACAGATTATTAAAGCAGACGTCTTAGAGAGGAGAAGAGAGGAGAGGGAGAAAAGGCAAAAAGAAATTATTAAGTTAAGATTTAGGGGAATAAGCATTACTGTACTACTTGAAAGACCATTACGAAACAAACGCTTCAAATGATTGATTACTTATAATTGTTTATTGTATAATGTATTTTAATGTTTTTGTTATATGTGTTATATGTGTTTTATATTTGTGTTAATAAAGTTTATATTTTTTTTAAAAAAAAATGAAAAAAAAAGCAGGTGAACTTCAATCTGTCTTTTAACTTGCACTTTCATGAAAAGGTTCTGGATGGATCCAGTTCCACAAAGCCTCCCATTTTCCTCAGTGTGACCCACCTTCCTGAGTGGAGAAGGTGCCCTCCGGACAAGGAACGCAGTCATAGCAGCAAACTGGCTCTCCTTCTCGAGCCCTCTTGACAAATCCAGGATGACAACTTTCCACACATTTGGACTGAGGCAGAGACTGAGCAGAAGAAAAGGAATGGCAAAGAAAAGACCTTAGGACTCTCCGTCCATGGAAAATGGAGGTAGAAATGGATGGAGACAAGTAGCCTCTGGTCTTCACTGAGGTAAATAGGAAACCTCTGACTACTTCTAAAGAGATGCAGGAGGTAAAACAACTGGCAGATTCTTCCTTTAGTTCCCCCCTTTTGCTTTTGGAATTTAACATTACAATAAAGTACTTTTCTACTTAATAAAAGTCAGGAGGAATGGAATTGAAAAAAGATTTATGTATGATGATATATTCTTATTAAAACTGAGAAGAAAGTTTACTGTAAAATACTTAGGAAACTTTTATTCCATTAGATTTTTTAATACGAAATTAAACTGTGATGAAGAAAGAAACCTCTGACCAGTAAGATCTTGAAAGGTTTCCATAAAACATGGCAAAGCCACTCCACTTACCGCATTTTTCGGTGTATAAGACGCAGCTTCGTTTTTAGGGAGGAAAATAGGGGGGGAAATCTGCCTACCAGGTATTCATCTGGCTAGCGTCCTTAGTCTGGTCAGCTCAGCACATTAGTGTGCTGGTTTTTTATTCCCTGCTTGGGGATGAAAAACAGGTTCTAAGGCACAGCTGAAAGGAAGCAGCAATGAGAAAAGCAGGCAAAGCACGGGGGGAGATCGCTTCATTCGGCTGGCGACTCGTTAGGGCTGAAAAAAAATCTTTAAAAAAGCTACATTTGGAGTATAAGACGCACCCAAATCTTCAGCCTCTTTGGGGGGGGGAAGGAGCGTCTTATACTCCAAAAAATACGATAGGTCCCCTCTGTTGAAGAACATCCATTAGATGACACCACCTGGCATGGGAGGCCAACCACCCTGGAGACTCTAGGCTTTGCCCACTGGAAATGGGACCTCAGGCTTTGGAAAACAGAGAAAAGGCATCAAAATTTCTCCCACCTTATTAAGCAACTTTAGCCGTGAAAGAGCATCTTGGTGGATAGTAAATCTCTGCCTTTCAAAATATGCCATAATCTCTCTCCTGACATCCTCCTTGGGGAGAACCAAGAAAATTTTAATGCCCAGATCTGCTGTTATCTCTCCATTTTGGTCCAAGTACAGTTTATTGCTGGAAATATTCCAAAATTCATTCTTCTCCAGAAAGGGATGAAACTAGAATGGGAACATCCAGGAATTTGAAAAACAGAAAACTTTGCTTCTTATCCCACATTAAATCTTTCTTCTACAATTGTCTAATCTCCAAATATGGTTAATTAGGATACAAATACTGCCATTATCTTCAAAAGTGAATGAAAAAGTTTGAGAAAAATTTGTCAATCATATACTGACAAAATATAGAGAAAATATAATTGACACAATTGATCAATTATAGGGAACATTCTAGAGCAGATGACAAATAAAATGAAGAGAGGGAAAAAAAGATGATTCATAAATTCTTTGAAAACAACAGGTTGATTCCCAGAAGGCATGGGTTGATCAAGAAGAAAGTTGTCAGGCTAATCTTCTCCCTGGTCATCCTGATGGAAAACACCTCCAGATGTGCTAATTCTACTTGATTGTAATGTGACATTAACCAAATGTTGCAGATCTGAAAGAACAAATCTCCCACCAACTCTTTTCTCAGCCTGAAAAGTTAGCCAGGATCCTTTCTGGGTTTCTTTCCCTCCCATTATGCAGCTGCAGGATTCTCCCCTCTTCTCTGATCCTTCCCTAGGCAGCCTCTCTTCCCCTCATCCCAAAAGTCATTCTCACCCATCATTACACTTCCTAAATAGATGATGGGAACTCTGGTGATATCACTGGATTTCAGTAAAGGACTCACAAACAATTGTGTGATGTGATTAGAAACCTGAGGTCTGGATAATAAGTGGATAAAACTGTCTTCAAAATGATACACAAATAATTTTTAACCCTTTTAAATCTTTCCTATGAAACCTGAAGGTGATGGATCCCAGCTGAGTTGTCTGATCGTCAGATAATTTTTAAAAAGCCTATCTGACCATCAGGCAACTTAGCTGGGATCGTCAAAGAGATTTTTAAAGCATTTTTTTCTGCAACCTCTTCCGGGGAAGTGGTGGTTTAAAAAAATGCTTTGAAAAAGCTCTGACAATGCCAGCTGTGTTTCCGGATCGGCAGAGGTTTTTCAAAGCATTTTTTTAACCACCTCTAGAAAAAACTGCTTTGAAAAGCCTCTGACGATTCCACCTGAGCCGTGCGCTCATCAGAGGCTTTTTTTCTACTTTTAAAAGTATTTTTTCAGCGGAAGAAGTTGTAGAAAAAATGCTTTTAAAAGTAAAAAAAAAAGCCTCTGATGATCCTGCGGCTCAGCTGGGCATGGTGGTGGTGGTTGGGGGGTGCGCAGGGATTTTTGCTACCTGTTCTCCGAACCACCCGCCGCCATCCGGTCCAAACCGGGAGCATTTCACCCCTGACCGAGACACATGGTCATCCAGAGACGGCCTCCATCCCTCACACGGAGCATCGCTAGAGAGGTTCCAGCTGCTTCTTTGTTGGCTGTTAGTTAATGCTGCCTATCTCCTGTTTATATTTATATTTTCCGTGCCCTTTTCTCCCAATGAAACACCCAGATCCACTCCAGGCTCCCTTTCACTGGAGGAGAAGAGGGAGGTTTAGCTGCCTGTTGAGCTGCACACAGACCCACCTGCTGTGGGGGAAATCCACCATGCTCATCACACACCCACAAATACAGGAATTCATTTAAGAAAGAATACAGCATTTTTAAATGAGTAGTGTGTAATATTAAAATGCCATGGTATCTACTCTTTGGAACCATTATTTCCTGAGTAATTGAATTAGACAGATATGCTGAGTTGGTTCCCCTCCTCCTCCTCTGGATTCCTCCTCCAAAGGATCTAAGATTAATGGATCCATATCGGGATCCCATACCTGCCACGGCTGCAGCCTTGGAGACCCCAAAGTCTTTTCTCCCTCCTTCCTTCCCCTCCTCCTCGATCTGGAGGAATAAGCGGCATTCAAGGCCTGGGCCAGAGTCTTCATGAAACTGTAATCATGGTAGTGATTTGGGATCCTTTTTCTGTTCCTTTTCTCCTGGGTCTCCAGTGGGGCTTTCTGGGTGCATCTTCTGCGGCCTTTGACAGAAAAGACGTTCTTTGAAAGAGAACAGAGAAAATAAGGATCTTGAAACTTTTCTTCCACAAAGAAATGGGGTTCAAAGGCAGAATCTTTTGGCCTTTTTTTCCCCAGATAACCAAAGTTCCAAATACTATGGATGTATTTGAGAAGGCTAAGCTTGTTCAGTATATACCCAAAAAAATTTGTGAGGATCCAGACTTTCCCTTCAATGGGTCCTGGCAGACGCATAAATGTTTCATGGAAAGGAAGAATTCTCTTCCAGATGGAATCATTTTCTATGAAGTGAACAAAGACGTTGACTTGTCTCCACTCAGAGAGGGGCTTCCTCAGGGATGCTGTTGTGTATCCAGTTGTTGAGAATAGTTGTGATATAACAACACAAATTCCACTCCTGACAAGCATAGGAGGAAAAATCCTCATGAAATTCTCTCCCTTCTCTGTGTCTGAAGCAAAGAGGCCAATCAGGGTCCATCTGAAATGGAGGAGCAGTTGGACAATTGCTGGGTACTGGAATCCTTCTTTGGGATTCATCCGGTGGAAAAAGGGGAATTTCCTTTTATCACTCAGAGCCTCTGAAACAATTTTATGACTGATCTGAAAAAGCAATGAAGAATGCTGTGTTACATTTGGGATCAGATCAAGTCCAAAATATTAGATTTTAATAAATCCAACCTGGTTCTCATGAATGTATTAGAATAGTTTGTTAATCAGACATTGTCTAAAATATTAAAGACAGAATATTAGCAAGATTGTATCATAATAATGGAAAATAATAAGCAAATTAAAACAATAAAAATGTAAACCATATTACTGTATCACCCCTACAATTTATCACAATTAGATTAACGCGTGCAAATGCCAACTGGAGGATTCTATTCCAATAAAGGGCCTATTATAATTTTCGAGGATTGCTGCATCTTTTTTTACTTCTCTATCCCAGATTCTTTCTAGAGGAAATTTTTTAACTTCTTTCTCCAGTTATACAAGAAACAGGCAGACCTCAAAGCCTAATAAGATTTGTCAATTGCATAATCCAAGTTTGGTCTTTAACTGAAGTTTTGTCTGTTCCAACAGCCACAATTTTCAGAGTCTGTCAGTTTTCATAGACTAAATTTTATGCCAATAATAGCCATATTTTCTGAATTTAGACAAAGCAGAAATTGTGTAAATTCCCAAATCAGCTCTGAGGGCAGCAGCTGGAGTCCTTTTACCCACCTCCTCAGAGGCTGAGATTGGGTTGGTTCTGCTGGTGGTTTCTCTCTGGAGCCCCAAACATCAGATTGATGTAAGAATATGGGGGAAAACTGGGCCTCAGATACTTTAATAATTGGGGCTGAGGAAGCTGGAGAGCTAAGAGGTTTTCATTTAAGCATCACTTTCACTCCTGCCCTTTCTCTAACTGAGCTCCTTTGATGATGAGGGAGCCAAGATTCAGGCTCAGAGAAAACAACCCCAGGTAAGGAAAGGTGTTACTTGCTCTAATGGCTGACCATCTATGGCTAGGATGTCATTTCCCAAAGACCATAACTTTTGAACTTGCTTTATAAATTATCAAATAATTATTAAGACAAAACAATCCAAGTCTATACAATCCAGTGTGTAAGTATGATAATTGCACATTATCTGTGTAAATCAATGACCAAAACTGGATGCACTATTCCAAGTGTTGTCTTGCCAAGGCATTATAAAGCGGTACCAATACTTCACGTGATCTTGATTTTATCCCTCTGTTAATGCAACCTAGGACTGAATTGACTTTTTTTGGCTGCTTCTGGCTCATATTTAAGTGATTGTTCACTCGGACTCCAAGATCCCTCTCACAGTTACACTTATTGAGCCAGGTTTCACCTCATCTGTAAGTGGACATTTGGTTTTTCTAGCCTAAGTATAAAACCTTACTTATCTCTACATTAAATTTCATTTTGTTAGATAGGCCCAGGGTTCAAGTCTTCCTAGATCCATCTGGATCTTCAGCCTATCTTCTGGGGTGTTGGCTATTCCTGCCACTTTAGTGTTGTCTTCAAATTTGATGATTTCCCCATTTCTCCCCTCATCCAAATCATTCATGAAGATGTTGAAGAGAACTGGGCCTAAAATGGAACCTTGGGGTCCCCCACTGCTTGTTTCCCTCCATGCAGACGTAGTTCCACTGAGGACCACAGGCTGAGCCCATCTGGGGGTGATGCTGTCTATCCCACATATTTTCAGCTTCCGGAGAAATAGGTTGTGGTTTACTTTGTCAAAGCCTTTCTGAAATCCAAGTACTGTATACTACATGCACTGCATTTTATTGGTCCACTGATTTAGTCACTTTTGTCAAAGAATGATATAACTTTTATTTATGATCTGTTTTTTGACCCTGCATTAGTCCTAGTAAGTCATTCAAATCTATACTGAAGAACAAGGGTTGAAATATGCACCTTTCCCTTCCCCCTTGGTAAGCATAGATCCTTCTTCTCATGGCTCCATTGAGCCCAAACGTCCCTCTCAAACAAGGGCTTGGATCAGGGCCAACAGGCTGAGCTCCATTTTGAGGGCAAAACATTTTCTCCATCCTATTTCTCTGTTTATTGAGTCAAATGCTGCACTAACATCTAGAAAGCAGCAAACCTTTTTTTATCTCACTGATATAGATAAAATATTTCAGGACAAATTTGTTGCCAATATTAGATTATTAATTTATGCATTATTTCTTACAAAATCAATATAGCATTTAACTCTACCTAAAACCTTCTGCAAGGAATGAATTTTTCTCAAGCTTAACTAAGAGGATCATGGCATAAATTTTAGCCACAGTATCTGCTAGTCTATTTGGCCTATAATTGCTAGAGTAATTTTTATTCCACATTTTAGATATAGATAAAATACTACTATTGCCAATTTCAATCTGACTGGATAGGGCAGGCATTATTTATCTGTGAAAATGAAGATGCCAACAGAGGCTCGAACAACCAGGGATATTTTTTGATCAGTTAAATAGTTGGTAGAATGTCTTCTCCAGGGAATGTATTGCTTGCATTTCAGGCCTTTTATGATTAATCTCAACACGAATATAATGGGGTAAAATATTGTAATTTTTGCTAATATGGAGAAAAGCAGCTCTTTGATTCCATGGAGAAGACATGATTGCATCTATTGCTCATCCACCACCACCCACCTCTCACTTTACCAGAGGGAGAAAAACACACACAAACCTGTGGGATTTTGTAGGTGCCTCCTAATGTTGACATCTGGATGGAGATGCCCCTTCTAGCTCCATCAAGAAGAGCCAGGAGGTTTTCCTTCCTTCCACAGCTGTAGTTGGGGACATTGGCTTCTCCAGTGGAGAGCATGTCCAGCAAGGCATCTGAAGTGTGGAAAGTGCTCAAATAGTTGTTATGGATGTTGTAGCCAAGTGTGAGATTGTGCAAGAGATGGGAATTCTTGTTGGCCAGTTGAATGTTGAAAATTAATATTAAGCAATACAAAAATTCATAAAAAGTCCTATTGAAAAAAAAGTTACTATAATCAACAGCCACAACAAATACTTTTGTTATATGTAATATATATAATCCTCCACAAGCCTACTGAGCCTTAAACCAACATTGATCCAAAAGCAAAGATCAGTTACACAAATATGGAAATGGGCTGAGGTATGGCAACTACAACTGATTCCACCACTACTTTAAATAAAATTCATTGTTCAAGTGATAAATTAAGGATTGAACAGAGAGAGGAAAATAATCTGCAGCCCTTTCAGCTCTTTTTCAGACCCCTTTTTGAGTCTCTTTCACAAAATCCGACAAAAGAGAGAAGCCATGGAAATCAAAATCATTCAGGAAATTATATTCCCCAATATAGGAATAAATGAAGAAATAAAAAACTGAAAAGAAGGAGAGTGTTAGAATGGAGGGAGTGCAACTCCATCACCCTGAATGACTTACGGATCATGGAAAACAAACTGAAGAGAAGGAGCCACATTGAAAAGCAACTTTGTATGTAATCTTTTCCTTCCACTGGTGACTATACTGATTAGATGGTCTCCTGGTCTGTAGTAGCTCTTTGGTTGTTTTCCATCCTGGTTCTCAGAACTCAGCGGGCATTTCATTCTCAGCTTCCCAGAGACTGGATGGGACAAAAGCAGCATCAGAAGCAGAAGCAGAAGGTCCATCATTCATGGGGTGAATCAATGAATCCCTTTCCTGTTTCTAAAGAAGATTTAGAAGAATCAAAGGACTCTCACAAGGTGTTGCTTTTTCTCAACACAGAGAAACCCTCAGCTTCACCTGGAAAGGAGGGAGACATACATTCAAGAGCACAGACTCTGCCTGTCCCAAAACTCCCTATTTCTCTGCCCAAAGTCTCCCCTGGAGGATTCGGCCAAACAGCAGAGCTGAAACTTTTACCATAATTCTCCCTCTCAGGAGGGATCCCTGGATAATTCAAGTAGTTCTTGCAGTCAGAGATTGTTGGGAAATTCTCTGGAGGGAAATGAAAGGGAAATAATCCCCATGTGATTCAAAATAACAGGAGCAGAGATGGAATTAAATCGGTCATCTAGAATTGAGAGGTTTGGGAGCTCCATGCAGGGAATACACGGCACCTGTGGCTGAAATAACAAATAAATCTGAAATAAATAAATAAAATAGATCTGCAAAATCCAACTTCCATCTTCTGAAGAAATAAATCAATCTGATATTTGTTTGCATAGTGATGAAAGACAAAACTTGTGGGGGGGGGCAGTTAATACCAGAGCATGTCACAGATTTGAAATAGCTGCCAGCTGAGTTGGAACCAAAATTTACTTTATTTAGAAAGCTAATGCTCAAGGGCATCGCAGAAAAGGGCTGATGCAATAGTGCAGCCAGGCTCTAAGAACAAAATCAACTTTAGTGAAAAACTAGTTTTTTGAATTTTGCAGAGTTAAAAAAAAATCAGAGAGAGAGAGAGGGACGTTAGAAAAAAACCAAGTGAAAAGAGATGGAGAAATCAAGGCTGCCTCTCAGCCCATGTGGGGAGGGGAGGGAGGGAAGGGGAGCTCAGGACCCTCGTGTTGGAGATGGAAAGCTGATCTACAAAATCCAACTTCCATCTTCAGAGACCTGGAAATGCAGAAGCCCATATCCCATGTTCCCCTGCCACCCTTTCCCATGCCCAGGCCAGGCAAGGGGGCTCTTGCAGGGATGCCAGACAGGACTCTGCCTAGATGAGTGGGGAGCCCCTCTTGGGAGGAGTAAGCTGTGGAGCCTCATAGTGGGGAAGGGAAGCAGATCTGCAAAATCTCCCTCCAGGTTCCATCTTCTGAGTCCTGGAAATGGGGGAGACCATATCCCATGTTCCACTGCCACTTCTTTCCATGTATGGGGCACTCGGGGGAAAGCAAATCCCAGACCCATAGAGAAGGCCCACGATGGCCAGGAAGGAGGAGGGGATCTGGGGCAGCTCCCCACCCTCCACCCCCCCCATTCCTGGTGTTGGAAGGGAAAATCCATCTGGTTCAGTTCCAATCCGGAGAAAGACGCTGGAAATAAAATGGAGGCTCCTTGGGGAGAAGGTCCATTGATTGATGAAGCAGAACCACCAGGGCTCTAGACCAGCTGAACAACTAGTTGGACGAATGCCAGGATTTTATGCAGGTCCTGAAATGCTGCTGGGGGGGGGAGGGGAGGGGTTGGGCAATGCCTGAAATGCCCTTAGGAAATTGTGCCATGTAGTGAGCTCTGTGTCTTCAGCTAAATGGTGGTGGGTGAATTCTAAAGATCAAGTCTGCTTTCTGTCTTTAAAAGCCTCTTTCTCTATTTCTCCTTTAAGGAAATATAATATTCTGCCTTTTTCAGATTTCCCAAAATATTTCATTCTTTGGGGGAGGGGAAGCTTCCCACACTGGGAAGAGACGAACCTGGTTTATGGGTCCCAGGGTTGAATGTTGGGGGGACGCAGCCTCTGGGGTTTCTCCAGCTTCCCTTGGGCTCCGTGTCTTTCCAGGAGAGGCTCCTGTGGGGGAGAAGCCATGCAGGGCTGGGTCTCCCAAGGGGGATTCGGGGTTGCTCAGGAGACAGAGAGAAAAAATTGTGTCTGGTTTATTGAGCAACGTGTGAGTTGGCCAATTCTTGGTGCAGGACTTTAACTCCTTATAGCAGGGAAGAATGTAGACCAGCATTTTTCAAACTTGGAATTTTAAGATGAATGGATTTTTAATTCCCAGAATTTTCTGGCCAGCATGATGAAGTCCCTGCATTGTTGGGTGGGGAATTCTGGGGGTTGAAGTCCATTCATCTTAAAGTTTGAAAAACACGGATGCAGACCAACAACTATCCACATGTTGCCTCCATTTTGGAAAAGAACAAGCACACCTGAAGAGACCACCAGTGATTGCATAATGCAGAAACTGTGATTTGTTATGGCCATCAGAAGTGCCACAATTAATTGGACTGACTAATAACTCTTAAGACCCTGATCCTGGTTTGGAAGCCATCCTGGTTGGTTCTAAGAACTCTCTAAGCCAACATTGAGCAAAGTCTGGGATGCCCTGTGAAGCCTCCATTCTTCCTCCCAACACCTGGCAGGAGAGAGAGAGAGAGAGAAGGGAACCCAGGGAGGGTCACAGCCACATTCCCCCTTCTTCAGTTTTATGGGATTCATGCCCAGCCTTTCTGCTCTGGGGAGCAGCCCCAGTATCCTGAGCCATGGCCTCACTGGGAATACTGGAAACCAGCATCCAAAGCCATTTCTGAGGCTCCAAGTGGGAGGAGGGGAATCAAAGTGTCAGGCCTGCCTCCGTTCAAAACCCGAGAAAGACCCCCCCCCCGACTCCATTGAAGTAGAGAAAAGGTCCTTTTACTGAGTTTGAGATGGTAGCGGCAAAAGCAAGGCAAGATCTGATTCAAAAGGCTTGAAAGTTACAGGTTGAAATTTTCCCCAAATCCCATCCCTCCCCCCCCCAGGGACCCAGGCTGAAAGTCCAATCCCCGTCCCACATAGTGTCGTGTGGGGCACATCTTCAGGTGTTTTCGTCCACCTGGAGTCCTAGGACGGTTGGCCTTGACTGGGTGTAAACAACTCCACTGAGCAGCGCAGTCATTCATGAGAGCAAACCTCCCTTTTAGTTCAGATGGGTCTCCACCTCACCAGCTCAGCCCCCCAACCCAAATGCCGTGCCTCCCCCCCCCCCGTTACTATGGCAGCTGACAGCAAGCATGCATCCAAGGAGAATCCCAGGCTGGAGATCCGGCTGATACAAAGTCACCAATTCCATCCTCTGAACACACAACCACAAAGCTCTGCAAGTCTCTTATCAAGGTTTGTCCAGAAATTGTGGGAAATCACTGAACCCCCCCCCCGATCTCTAAAGATGCCTCTCTGTCCCTCTGCCACTATCCCACCTCTTTCCCCTGAATGCCAAACTCTGATCCAATTCACACATCCCGCCAACCCCCCTTCGCTTATTTATTTATTTATTTACTTATTTATTTATTATTTTATTTATTTATTTAATTTGTCAGCAAGTACAAGGAAACAAGTATCAGTATAAACATAGACATGGACATTATAAATGGCCAAAATAAATGGAAATAAATAGCAAAACGTAGCCATAAACACATGAAATGAGTACAAATAGGATAGGATAGAATAGAATAAGAAATAGGAATAGGAATAGGAATAGGATAGGATAGGATAGAATAAGAAATAGGAATAGAATAGAATTCTTTATTGGCCAAGTGTGATTGGAGACAAAGGAATTTGTCTTTGGTGCAGAAGCTCTCAGGGTACATAGAAGAAAAGGGGGGACGGTTGGAGGGGGAGGGGGAAGGGAGGGGAAGGAGGAGAGGAGGGAGGGGGAAAGGGAGGGGGAGGGGAGGGAGGGAGAGGGAAGGGGAGGGGGAGGGGGAGGGAAGGGGAAGGAGGAGAGGAGGGAGGGGCAAGGGCAGGAGGAGGGGAGGGAGGGGGAGAGGGAAGGGGAGGGGGAGAGGGAGGGGGAGGGGGCTGGGGGACCTTAGGGACCTCTGGAGAAGCGGGTGGGGGGGGTCCAGGGGAGGCAGTGGAGGGTCGAAGGGGAGAGACTTCCAGACTTTTCCTATTCTAAGGACTGAAGTCGAGACGGGAGGCAAAGGGGGCAGGAACAGGCAGGGCCTTATGGGAGGAGAGGATCTTTTGCACTAACTAAGCTGAGGGAGGGAGGGAGGGAGGGAGGGAGGTGGACTACTTCAAGGCCATCCAGGCCTAAACTTTCTCTCCTCTGAGGGCTCTGAGGGCTTCCATGGGGAGCAGAGACTCTCCTCGTGAAAGGCCTCAGCCTCTGAAATACAGCCAGGGCCCACAGGAAGCTCAGAGGCCCCGGAGGGAAACCTCCAGAAGGGCAGAGGGGCTCCTGCTTGGGCTGGGGTCTGGCTGGATGACCTCTGGGGGCACCTCCGGCCCTGGGATCCTGTGGGGCTTCCCCGAAAGAACCGGGAGGGGCTGCTGATCTCCCCCTCCCAACCTCCCTCCCCCCCTTTGGGGAACCTTCCCGTCTCCTGGCTGGAGAGGAGAGAAAATCTCCCCTCAGCTTTTTTCTCCCCTCAAAATGGAGGGAGGGAGAATCGACTCAGGAAAAAAGAGGCCATGAAATGGAGGAGGCTGCGGGGTCTTTGCCCGCTTTAGCTGTCCTGCTCGCTGCCTGTGGGGGCCAGCTGGGGCTTAAAGGCCGGACTGTAGGCTGCCCCCTACAGGCAGGGTGAGGGACAGCTAAAGCGTGGAAAGAGGATCCCGAGTGCTGGACAGGGGATTCTGGGAGTTGAAGTCCAGAGGCCTTTGCTGAGGTTGAGCCACCTGCCCTGGGAGGCCCTGCACTGGACACTCGGACAGATGACCTCCACTGAAGGGCCCCCAAGGAGGGGAGGCCCAACCCCCCCGTCCCCTTTTCCCTGACTTCACGGGGGCAGGAGGGGGATATGGGACACTGGGGGGCAACCAGGGAATGAAGGATTTTCCCCTCTTTTTTAACATATATATATATATATATATATATATATATATATATATATATATATATATATATATATATATATATATATATAAATATATATAAATATATATATATATATAAATATATATATATATATATATATATATATATATATATATATATTATATATATATATATATATATATATATATATATATATATATATATATATATATATATATATATATATATAATATTTATTTTCCTCCTCCATCAGCAGAGGATCTAAACCCTCCACCTTCTTCCTTCTGGTTCCGTTGCTGGGCAGAGGCCGAGGCAGAGCCGGGGGAGCCGAGGGGGGAGGAAGGGCCAGGCCTCCCTTCCCCCCTCAGGGCCTCCATCCTGGCTTCTCTCCTCAGGGGGGACCTGCTGGCCGATCGGCCCAGGAAGCTCTTTGGGGGCCCCGAAGCCTCTGGATCCAGGGGGGGAGGAAGGTGGGAGCCTGGATGGAGACCATGGGAGAGAAGCCGGAGAGGCTCTTCCTCCTGCGAGGCTCCTCTTCAGCCCAGGCTCTCCTCCGCCCAGTGTGGGGAAAGGTCCCCCCGGCCTCCCTGAGAGGAAAGCGGCCCCAGCCACCCACCTCCCCTGGTCCTCTCCTGGGCCCCCGTCTCTCTCTGGCCCCCTCCCCTCTGGGCCCCTCCAGGCTCCAGGAAGACACAGCAGAGACCCTCCGGGAGGAGAGGAGTCCCTTCCCAGGCCTCCGCCTGGCCTTCCCCCCAGAGCCCCCCAGGACCTCCTAGCCAGGCCCTGAGAGGAGAACCTGGGATGGGGACCCTCCTCTCCCTTCAGATCAGCCCCCTCCCCAGTTCTCCCTCCTGGGCAAAGGGGGACGTCTCCGTCTTCCTCATCCAGAGAAGAGACACAATCCGTGAACAATGGATCCCAATGAACCAGGGACTCAGGGGCCCCAAGAGCAGCTTCAAAGCACTCGGAAGCTTTTTAGGGAAGGGGGCTTCACCCCACAGCCTCAGAGATGGGAATGTCAGAGGGGTTCCCCTTTTTAAAATCAGCTCCAATTTATGAAGTTCTGATATGAAAGAAAAGCCTAAACAGGCCCCACTCTTCACCTTAGGCAGAATCCAAGGGGACTGATTGCTTCCTTGGCCTTAGAAGAAAGGCAGCACAAGAGTTAAGGGTCACCAACCTGGAGTGGCACCAAACTCCATACTTCTGGGTGACCTTCTCCAGCAGACTCTGGAGACAAGAGATCCGGTTGAAGGACAGCAGAGTTCAATTCCCTTGTTATTGAACTATCTTCCTCCAGCATCACTTTCCTGACATGTCCTGACAGGAAGGACCACAAGCACTACAGGAATTGACCTCAGGAGTGTAGTTGTGGCTTTTCACAAACAAGCTTTTCTCCATCCTCTCCTCTGCACATGGAGCCCAGTAGAAGCTCAGGATCCCAAGAGGAGAAGTCGCTTCTCTCTGTAATTAATAATGATTATCTGGGCCTTGGAGATCTCCATAACTGTGATAGAGAGAGCAGATTGAAGCCATAAGCAAAGGATCTTGAATCAGAAAAGGATAAATTTGTCAAGCTCTGTGGGAACAAGTTTTGGGACAGGCAGGATCTGTGCTCTTGATTATACCTTTTTCTCCTTTCCAGGTGAAGCTGAGTGTTTCTCTGTTTATATCAGGAAAGTCGCTGGCATTTCCATCTTCTGAGAGTGCTTTGAATTCTCCCAACTGTTCCTGCTGTGGGTGTTAGAAACAGGAAGAGGATTAATAAAGCTCCATGAATTATGGACCTCCTGCTTTTTCTTCTGATGCTGCTTTTGTCCCATCCAGTCTCTGGGAAGCTGAAAATGAAATGCCCTCTGAGTTTGGAGCACCAGGATGGAAAACAACCATGGAGCTTTTACAGGCCAGGAGACCATCTCATTGGTATAGTCGCAACTGAAACACAAGTATCACCTATAATGTTGCCTTTCCACAGTGCTCCTATACTTTCTCATGCGTAAGTCATTCAGGGTGATGGAGCTGCATCCCCTCCTAACACTCTCCTTCTTTTCTTCTTATTTCACTTACTTTTATATTGCAGGACTTGTCTAATTTCCTGAATGATTTTGATTTCTATAACTTGCCTCCTTTTTTTATTTTGTAGAAAAGACTCAAATCCAAAGATGGGGTTATAAAAACCTGAAGGCAATGCAGATTATTTTCCTCTCCCTGTTCACTCCTGAGTTCATCAGTTGAATTCATTTTGTTTAAAGGAGGGACTGAAACAGTTGTAGTTGCCTCTGCCCAGCCCATTCCCAGATTTCTATAACCGATTATTGGTTTTGGATCAATATTGGCTTAAGACTCAATAGGCTTGTGGAGGCAAAAAGGAATAAATTCTTTTAAAAAGTTTGTTGTTACTGTTGATAATAACTTGAACATTTTTCTACAGTGTGGCTTCTTTCCCTTTTATATGCACCCTACCATTCATTTTCACCATTCAAGGGGTCAACAAGAACTCCCAGATCCTGCACAACCTCACACTGGGCTACAACCTCCATGACAACTATTTGAACACTTTACACACTTCAGATGCCTTGCTGGACATGCTCTCCACTGGAGAAGCCAATGTCCCCAACTACGGCTGTGGAAGGAAGGAGAACCTCCTGGCTCTTCTTGATGCAGCTGACAGGGACATCTCTATCCAGGCGTCAACATTAGCAGCACCTTACAAAGTCCCACAGGTTTGTGTGTGTTTTTTCTCTCTCTGGTAAAGTGATTGGAGGGGGAGCAATAGATGCAATCATGTCTCCTCCATGGAAGTCAAGAGTTGCTTTTCTCCATATTAGCAAACATGTCAGTTATGTTTTTTTCTCTTACGTTCTTGTTCAAATTTCTCATACAAGGCCTGAAAAGCAATAAGGTCATTGAAGAGGATTTTTTCCTGGCTATTCAGCTATTCAAAATATATCCTATTTGTGGATAAACTATTGGCATGTTGATTTTTACATAGATATAACGCCTGCCATATGCAGTTGTATTCAAGCTGGCAATAGTAGCATATATATATATATTTAAAAATGGAATAAAAAGGAATCTAGCAATTACAAGCCAGTTAGACTAATAGATATTGTGGCTGAAATATATTGCTTGTTCCTCTTGAGTAAATTTGAGATTGGGTGGAACAAAAGTGAATTCCTTGCAGAAGAACAAAAAGGTTTAAGTAGAATAAAGAGTTTCATAAAGTTGTATAGTAATCAATCAACTAATAATCTAATATTGTCAACACATTAGTTTTGAAGTATTTAATTACACAATAGGTCAGTCGGGTAAACCACAGTTTTCTAGCTTTTATAGATGTTAGTGCAGCAATATTTTGGGTATAATAAATTATAGGTGGAAATGTGGAAATTTTTTTAAAGTGAATTGATTTTGAAATGTTTTTAAGAGAGGAGTAAAATATTTTATGTTGGTTATTAGATGTGATTTAAAAGAAACATTGATTTGATTTGGGTCTTTGACGTAAGGAAAATATATGAAATACTGATTGTTAAAATGATAAGTCAATATTATAAAGAGCTGTTTAGATTTGGAGTTTTAGGGTGATTACATAGTAGAATGTCAAATACTATAAGATGCTAGACGGAATGATAAAAATTGGGTTTAGATTTGTTCTTTTTTCCCTTTTTTTTTCTTTAAGATGTTAATGGATGAAATATGGAACTTATGTTTTTTTTTAATTTTTTAAAATTTTATCAAGTTACATAATATTACAATCCTACTAGCATCGGTTAAGCAATGTTTGTACATATATACAGGATATATACATGGTGTCTCTTAAATTATTCCTTTTAGTGATCACACCATCCCTTACTCCTTCCTTTATTTTATCATCCATCCATTTATACCACTCTTCCCATACCGTATAATAATCCGAATTTTCATCCTCATTTATCTCATAAATTAGTTTACTCATCTCTGCGCATTCAAATACTTTTCTAATTATATGCTCTTCTGGTGGTAATCCCTTTTCTTTCCAATATTGTGCATATATCAGTCTGGCAGCTGTAGTAATACTATTAGATACCTCTTTTTTTTGCCTTAGGCCCTTTTTAATATTCCCAGGAGAAATGTTTCCGATGCCAAATCAATGTCTTCTCCAACTATTTCTTGTATCCATTTCCGAATCTTTTTCCAGTATTTCATCGCTTCGGGGCATGTCCACCACATATGGAAGAAGGTACCCTGGCGGTGGCCACACTTCCAACAATTTGAATTTGTATTTGGGTAAATTCTGGCTAATCTTGCGGGGGCTAAATGCCACCTGTATAGCATTTTATATTAATTCTCTTTATACGTTACTGCTCTAGTCAATTTAAAGTTCTTATTCCAGATAGTTTCCCAATCATTCAAATTTATACTATGCCCAATGTTCTTTGCCCACGCAGTCATTTGATTTTTAACCACCTCCTCCACCCTATCGTATTCTAATAAATAATTGTATAATTTGGCCAACATTTTTTTCCCGTTCCCATCAAAACCTTATCAAATCCATTTCATCCTATTTCTACACCGAATTCCACCTTATCTTTTTGATATCTAGACCACCAATCACTTACTGGTGTAAATATGGCCACCAGTCAATATGAATACCTTGTTCTCTCAAAGAATCCTTGGATTTGAGATTTCCTCCGCCATCCAGAATGTCCTTATATCTACACATTTTCTCCATTCCCAGCATATTGGGATGTATCAAGGCCTCCATTATAGACAGCCACTTCGGGACTTTCATATATTGCCGTTGCCTAATCTCAGTCCAAGTTTGTATTAGTGTGTCCCTAATTTTGTGCCTATGAACGTATATTTTTTTCCCCCTGTCTTTATCCAATAGGTAAGCGTGCCACCCTCTCTGCAAATCGTGGCCTTCCAGAGTTAGGATTTTTTGTTTTCTCCACACTAAATTAGCTGCCTTATAATATATTTCCCAATCAGGGAGTCCGAAACCCCCCCTACTCCTTTTTTCCTGTAAAATTATAAGAGAGATCCTAGGTCCCCCCCGCCAGACGAATTTCCTAATATATTTATTCAATTCTGAAAAAAAAAATTGTCCAAATCTACCAGTATGGTTTGGAACATACTTATGTTATACCGGATCAAACCCTTGCTCTAAAAAGATGTGTTTTATGTTTTATGCTTAAAAATAAATAAAAGATTTTTCAAAAAAAAAAAAAGGTTTAAGTAGAGTAAAGAGTTTCATAAAGTTGTATAGTAATAAATCAATTAATAATCTAATATTGTCAACACATTAGTTTTGAAGTATCTAATTACACAATATGTCAGTCGGGTAAACCACAGTTTCCTAGCTTTTATAGATGTTAGTGCAGCATTTGACACAAAGAGCAGATCAATATTATGGAGGAAATTGATTGCCTGCAAAGTGTAACTAGCCTGTTGGCCCTGATCCAAGCCCTTGTTTGAGAGGGAGGTTGTGGCTCAATGGAGCCACGAGAAAAAGGATCGATACTTACCAAGGGGTAACACAGAAGAATGAATATTTGAACCCTTGTTTTTCAGTCTGGATACAGTATTAATGACTTACCAGGACTAAGGAAGGATTCTCATGTATATGGCTAAAGTGCTAAAATATTTAGTTATTTAGCATATGGCAAAGGTATAATTAGCCAGGAGTCTACAATGTTAGTACATAGTATTTGTTTCGCTGCCAAAGAGTGCGAGTCCATTCAGTTTGTGCCCATAAGCTTCTCCAGGGTTCACCACAGGGGATGAATCAGCTCCACACCAGAAAGATGAAAGGTGTCCTATGGCATCATCTGGGCCTTCTCTCGCCACCGATGGTGCCTCACAGTTGGGTGTCACATCCAAGCAAATCCAGCATTGTTAGGGGCCTGACATCTGTACCAAACATTCATTCATTCATTCATTCATTCATTCATTCATTCATTTATTTATTTATTTATTTATTTATTTAT